>NC_030851.1:21172714-21213215 GCF_000208745.1 Theobroma cacao | reverse complement strand
TGCAATACTTCTCATGTGTCAGTTGTGTAACTACTCCCTAGACTTAAGACACCAGGTTGTTTTGTATGTGGAATACTATGCTTTGATTTCATCTTTATGGGTGCCTAATCAAGGATGCCAAAACAGGATGTTTTTAAGTATAGTATGAAACATATGAAGGCAAATGAGTGGTCAAGATAGGAATCATCACCTCAAGTGATTTAAGGGGAAATATCTCATTAGTTCTTGGTTGATATTAGCTTAATCAAATCCTTGGCCAAGGTGATTAAGAGATTATGAAATGAGTTTTATAAGTCTCCACAAAGCTAATGATTTAACTGCAAAAACAAATATGGAGATCAATAAGAGTAGGCACTGCACCAAGCTCTTATCATCTTCAGGATATATGATGAGGGAATGAATTGAACTGAAAAACTATACACTGAAAGGTTATCAAAGAATCCTTTGACTCTTCTAATAATTGGGTGGCCATGATGCATTACTAGATACCAATAATGGTCTATGGAATTGAATTAGTTAACTTAAAATTTAATATGATTCATTTAAATTAATTAATTAATAATATTATAATTCAATTCCATTGCCAACATGTTAGGAACCTAATGGGTCACACACAAAGGTTGCAATTTGGATTAAATTGAGAGTGTGATGATTTAAGTTAGACTTAAATCAAATTCTAGGTTTTGACTACTAAGGACCTAATTAAAAGAGTTTAATTAGATATTGGCTAATTATTATAATTGTTATAATATTGAGGACTTATTTTGCAAATTTCAATAAGTTAAATCTAGATATAAATATCACATTATAGCCACTCTTTTTTTTTTTCAGGAGAAAAAAGAAAGGGATTTTTCTCTTGAGTGCTGCAACTCTTGAGAAGTTTATTTTCTTTTGAAAACTTCTCCTTTGATTCTTTGCTGGAAATCAAAGAAGAAAAGAGGACAAATCATTGTCCACTTGCTAGCACAAGCCCGTGGCATAAAGCTCTGTCCTTGAGAAGGATCCGTTGCAATCATATGTGCATCATTGGAGGCCAAGCGATTGAGTGGCTGGGATTCTTTCACACCAAAGGTGTTCATGTTTTGTCACCGAAAGGAATCCATTTGATTACAATATCATTTGGAAAGGTAAATTTTTTTTTATTTTATGTGATGCTTAACTTTGCATTAAACAACCAAGGTGATCAAAAGATAGGAGGCATGGGTTTTATTTTATTTCAATTTTTTTATTTATTCCACTACGTTGATCCTCTAATCATGCCGTTCCTAGCAGTGGTATCAGAGCTTCCTTTGGCTCATTTTAATGCAAAGGTATGTCTTGTTATTGTTTAATTTCAATTCTGATTGGATGTGAGGTATTTGGAAGAGAGCAAGTAAGTGTTAAATTTCGATTATGTTTTAAAGTAGTTTATCACATACTCGAGTTTTGATTTTTAATACTTATTTGTTTCAACAACAAATCTTGTTTAAGTGTCTCAATTTTGCAGAACAATATGTGGATGAGATGGACAAGAGAGTTTGGCAAGAAAAGGATTCGAATTCATGGGAAACAAGATGCGGTTTGGTGATAGAATTCGATTCTGTCCAGATTTACATATAGTTTGATTTTCAGTTTTTAACAGGGGTCTAAAAGCCTCCAAAAATTCTGAAAAATTTGGAAGTAATCTGCATTGAAATTGTTTCAATAAGATTAATTACCAGCTGAAAATGGTGAAGGAAAGGCTGTGAAATCATGGCTGAAACCATTGCTGCCAGCAGTAGTTTTAGGTCACGATTTTGCTGAGAAAGTCATCTTCAAAGAGTCCTAAAATTGTGAAATTATTGTACCTTTTTGGATAAATTATGAGGTTTGAATATGTTCAAAAGATGCCTGGAAAGATCACTAAAATCAAGGGATTTAATCCCTTGATTTATGCCATCATAATGCCACATATGCAACCCAAAAACTGCAGCTATGTACAGAATACAGAGGCTGCGTGTTTTTGGGGT
The DNA here is from genome assembly GCF_000208745.1 of Theobroma cacao. NCBI lineage: Eukaryota > Viridiplantae > Streptophyta > Magnoliopsida > Malvales > Malvaceae > Theobroma > Theobroma cacao. Next base: position 21,211,227 of record NC_030851.1, on the reverse strand, counting down.
TTTGACCAGCTAAATCAAGTCCAAAAATTATGGAATTTTAATATGGAAAGGTTCCATATGTTAGCTGACCATGGTTAAAATTTGGGAATTAAATTCCCTGATTTGATGCTGCATCAAGCCATAAAACTGTGACTGGTACACTGCTGCTAGAATTTTGTAAAGTCATATTTGCAGCCTAAATTGGTGCAATTAAAAACTCTAATTTACTAAACAATATCTTATGGAAAAGTTCCAGAAAGATAAAGTTTGATATATTTAAAATATAGAATTTGATTCCTTAAAATAAGGATATTAGGATTTAATTAATCACATCCATAAATTTAGGAATTTGATTCCTACAAATATGGGAGTGTGATAAATATGGACAAGATAAATATCATGAATTAATTTCCTTCTTTTAAGAAGTGAAATTCGAATAGGACACTTTAATATAATTAAAGATAATGTTGTCTTAACTATTATATTTAAATTATCTAATGAGATTAGATAATTGAAGACACATAATCTTTAATTTAAAAGGATTAGCAAAAGTTACTGAAACGTTTGAAGATTACAAATTAAAAATGTTTTAATTTGTAATAATATTTTAATTCTAATCCTTATGAGATTAGAAATGGGTAATATTACTAATACTGATTAGTAAAGACTTTCCATATATGGAAAACTGTTTCCATACATGGAATTAAAAAATGAACTCGAAATTAGTTGTACACAAATTTCGGATGCCTCATATGATTAACAATTAGAATAAGACATAGTTTTAATTTTATGTTCATGTGGATGGATGAATGTGATGATTATGGACTAGGCCTAATATGATTGTGGATGTATGCTTAAATTGTATCATGGTATTTATTTATTAAATAAGGTCTGCGCACCCTGCCTTTCTCTTGATTTTCAGGGATTGTAAAATTCTTTCCTCACCTAACTCCCCTCAGATGTACCACGAGGTTTCTTTACTAAAATGTAATTAGTTACATATAAGTGTAGAATTAGGATTAGTTTAGGAGTTGTTTTACAATTCGAAGATAAAGACCTAAAGGTGCCATGAAGATACAAGGAGGAAGATTACAGTATATTGTATGTTATCCCCTAGGTTTGACCAAGCTAATTTCCTTTGATGGCTCAAGGAAATTAGTATAGATAAAGTCCATAATCATCCAAAGTAGTATGCATGAGGTATATTTATTTATGTAATTAATAAATGCTATGCATGCAAAGATCAGACCTTAACTAAGTTAAAAATAAGAAAATCCCTCGATAAATATTGAGTCGCATGCCACACATGATTAAGTTGCCTTCCACCATATAGCAAGATAACCTAGCTGCTCTTTTAATCGGAGACTTGTTGAGCACACTCAAGGTCACACTTTTACACGAGTATGTTTGAGATATTGGTGGGTCTTACTCAACTAGTTTCATAAAATTCGGATGCTTAGAAGCTTGATTATTACAGAAACTAAAGGCAATGGCTAGGTGAAACATATATGATATGTTTAAGCAATGTGTTGTCACCTAGCTGATCTAGGAGTTGTATAGAGATACAATTGGTAAGCTCAGTTACCTACCTAATCCAACTATCATGGCTTGTTGAGCACACTCAAGGTCATGATTAGAATGGATAAGGATCTTATCCTATTAAGAGAATCCTTGTAGAGATCTCTTGAGGTGATATGGAGGGTTATCATCTTGAAGAAAATAGTGGGAGCAATCAATTTAAGATTTACTATCTCATCTGAATTGATTATAATACATGATCACTCATAAACATTCTTTAAATGTCTAGGTTGTTAGAATGCGAATACACATTACTTTGTGCGGCATACTTGATGTCATCATGAAATTCAGGCCAAAATGTTTGGACTGATATATCAAGTTGAGAAATGTTTTCAAATATCTATTTAGAATAGATGTCATTAAGGAAGATATCCTTGCCTTCTTGACAAGGGCAAAGAATAAGAAACTTGTAGAAGTTTCACCTTTGACCATGTATATGATTGAAGTAAATCTGTCTATTATTGATCCGTCATCATGGGTATTAGATACTGGATGTGGGTCACACTCATGTAATGACATGAAGGTACTGAAAACGAGTAGAAGATTAATGAAGGGAGAAGTGGTCATAAAAGTAGTAAATAGAGCAAAGGTTGCTGCATCGGTAATGGGGACAGTTACTATACCTTTACCTTCTGAGTTGATCTTGGAATTAAGAGACTGCTACTATGTTCCTTCCATAACTCGAAATATCATATCTGTGTCATACTTGGCATTATATGATGATATTAAATTTTGTATTAAAGGTCATTGTTGTTCTTTCTCGAAGGGAGAGATGCATTATGGTGCAGGGACACATTCGAACGGTCTCTATATTCTTGATCCCAAGAGACCCATACTCAATATAGAGGTCAAGAAAGCAAAGAAAGATGATCCAAAACTATCCTACATCTGGCACTGTAGGCTTGGACACATCAATGAGACTCGCTTAACCAATTTACATAAACAAGGTTATATCGATCCATTTAATTATGAATCTTATGGAACATGTGAGTGTTGTCTCCTTGGTAAGATGACCAAGTCACCTTCCACCAAAAAGGGTGAATGAGCTGAGGTGTTACTAGGACTTGTACATTCGGATGTATGTGGTCTTATGAATACTAGTGCTAGAGGAGGATACTCCTACTTCATCACCTTCATAGATGACCATTCTTGCTATGGTTATGTATATTTGATGAAATATAAATCTAAATCCTTTGACAAGTTCAAAGAATATAAAGCAAAGGTTGAGAAACAAACTGGGAAGAGTATTCTCACTCTCAGATCTGATTGACGAGGAGAATATCTTAGTCAAGAGTTTCAAGATTATCTGAAAGAGAATGGGATTCTCGCACAATAGACTCCTCTAGGGACTCCACAGCACAATTGGGTGTTTGAGAGAAGGAATCGAACATTATTAGACATGGTTCGATCCATGATGAGTCGTGTAGATCTTTCTATATCTTTCTAGGGATATGCCCTAGAAACTGCTGCTCGCATACTGAACCACGTTCATACCAAATCAATTGATAAGACACCATATGAGATATGGAATGGGAAAAGGCCCAACTTGTCTTATGCTAGGATTTGGTGATGTACTGCTTATGTGAAGTGTACAATGTTTAATAAGCAAGAAGCGAGATCAGACAAGTGTAAATTTGTGGGATATCCTAAAGAAACACACGGATATTATTTTTATAATTCCATTGAGCAAAAGGTGTTTGTCTCAAGGCATGCCACTTTCCTTGAGAAAAAGTTCTTAAATAAAAGGGCTGTTGGGAGTAAAGTTGTCCTTGAAAAAGTTTGAGACCCACAAATTGACATTTCATTGGAACTTGAGCCTGAAATTGTGACATCTGATGTACAACTACAATCTCAAGAGGCACAACCACTCAAAAGGTCTAGTAAAATACGTTAAGCTTCAAAGAGATATGGATTTCTCTTGGAAAGGGACGCATTGCCCATAAATGATGAGCCTATAACCTATGAGGAGGTGATGTTGGACATCGATTTTGAGAAATGGCTAAAAGCCATGAAATCTGAAATGGATGCCATGGATACCAACCAAGTATGGACTTTGGTGGATCCATTTGAAGGGATAAAACCCAATGGCTACAAATGGGTCTTTAAGAGAAAGATCGATGTAGATGGCAAGGTGCAAACCTTTAAAGCTAGACTGGTTCAAAAGGTTATAAACAAAGACAAGGTATTGACTTTGAATAAACCTTTTCACCAACTACTATGCTTAAATCCATTAGGATTTTGCTTGCAATTGCTGCATACTATGATTATGAAATATGGCAAATGGATGTAAAAACTACATTCCTCAATGGAAACTTGCAAAAGGAAGTGTACATGACACAACCTGAAGGTTTTATAGCCAATGCTAATGCTAATAAGGTGTGCAAGCTTCAAAAGTCCATTTATGGACTTAAGCAAGCTTCTCGGAGTTGGAACATCCGTTTTGATGAAGTTGTAAAAGGGTTTGACTTCAATAAAAATGAGGATGAACCATGTGTCTATAAAAATGATTGTAGGAGTGCCATAATTTTTTGAGTGTTATATGTTGATGACATATTGCTCATAGGAAATGATATACCATTGCTGTAATCTACAAAGATTTGGCTGTCCAAACAATTCTCCATGAAGGATTTGGGAGAACCAACTTACATTCTAGGAATAAAAATCTATAGAGATAAATCTAAAAGGTTGTTAGGTCTTTCCTAATCCACATACATAGACAAGATGCTAAAGAGGTTTAGCATGATGGAGTCCAAGAAGGGACACTTGCTTATGCCGCAAGGCATCTATCTCTCCAAGGACATGTGTCCAAAGAATCAAGAAGAGAAAGATCGCATGGATAAGATCCCATACGCTTCAGCAATATGATCTATCATGTATGCGATGCTTTGCACAAGACCAGATGTATCTTATGCTTTAAGTGTCACGAGTAGATACCAAGCTAATCTTGGTGAAAGTCAATGGATGGTTGTGAAAAACATCCTGAAGTATTTACGCAGAACTAAGGATGCACTTCTGGTTTATGGAGGAGGTGAACTCCAAGTTAGGGGTTATACGGATGCAAGCTTTCAAACTAACAAAGATGATAGCAAGTCACAAAGTGGATATGTGTTCACACTCAATAGAGGTGCAATGAGTTGGAAGAGTTCCAAACAAGAGACGACTGCAGATTCTACAACCAAGGCTTAATACATCTCTATGTTTGAGGTAGCGAAAGAGGTAGATTGGATTAAGAAGTTCATTATTGAACTAAATGTGGTTCCTAGCATTATTGATCCAATACCTTTATATTGTGATAACAATGGAGCCATTGCACAAGAAAAGGAACAAAGGTCTCATCAGAAATCTAAACATGTATTCGACGTTACTATGTGATCAGGGAAATCATTGGATGAGGAGACATTTACATAGATCGTATACCCACTGTGGATAATATTGTTGATCCTCTCACTAAAGCACTGTCCCAGCAGAAGCATAATCATCATGTTGAGAACATTAGTATTAGATACATAGGTGATTGGCTTTAGTGCTAGTGGGAGATTGTTAGTATAAGCCCTTCAAGCCAATCTGTGGTTGTATGGGAACTGCAATTTTGAGATATTCATGTACAACATTTTGTTATTCATAATAACATTGAGGTAGTTCTTTATCCATAGGTTTTTAATTTAATTACTTTTTGTACTTATGTAGATAAAGCCCATGGAACTATGTATGCCTTGCAAAGGAATTGTATTGGGATATAATTATGAGATCCTTATCCATTAAAGCATTGTTCCTAAAAGTTCCTGATCATTATATTATTGAGACAGGGAATCAATAATGCTCAAAGATTGGCATATGTTATGCTCCTTACATGTGAAGTAAGCAATCGTTTTCATAGGTTGAAGTGTAGAGATACTTGAAACTAGCATGTGGGTGCTTGCCATGGGATAGCAAGTTCACTGAACATGACCTGCCATGAGAAGTGCATTTGGTATTTCACTCAAGTGTCTATGCAATACTTCTCATGTGTCAGTTGTGTAACTACTCCCTAGACTTAAGACACCAGGTTGTTTTGTATGTGGAATACTATGCTTTGATTTCATCTTTATGGGTGCCTAATCAAGGATGCCAAAACAGGATGTTTTTAAGTATAGTATGAAACATATGAAGGCAAATGAGTGGTCAAGATAGGAATCATCACCTCAAGTGATTTAAGGGGAAATATCTCATTAGTTCTTGGTTGATATTAGCTTAATCAAATCCTTGGCCAAGGTGATTAAGAGATTATGAAATGAGTTTTATAAGTCTCCACAAAGCTAATGATTTAACTGCAAAAACAAATATGGAGATCAATAAGAGTAGGCACTGCACCAAGCTCTTATCATCTTCAGGATATATGATAAGGGAATGAATTGCATTGAAAAACTATACACTGAAAGGTTGTCAAAGAATCCTTTGACTCTCCTAACAATTGGGTGGCCATGATGCATTGCTAGAGGCCAATCATAGTCTATGGAATTGAATTAATTAATTTAAAATTGAATATGATTCATTTAAATTAATTAATTGATAATATTATAATTCAATTCCATTGCCAATATGTTAAGAACCTAATGGGTCACACATAAAGATTGCAAATTGGATTAAATTGAGAGTGTGATGATTTAAGTTAAACTTAAATCAAATTCTAAGTTTTAACTACTAAGGACCTAATTAAAGGAGTTTAATTAGGTATTGGTTAAATATTATAATTGTTATAATAGTAAGGACTTATTTTGCAAATTTCAATAAGTTAAACCTAGATATAAATATCACATTATAGCCACTCTTTTTTTTAAAAAGGAGAAAAAAAAAGGATTTTTCTCTTGAATGCTGCCACTCTTGAGAAGTTTATTTTCTTTTGAAAACTTCTCCTTTGATTCTTTGCTGTAAATCAAAGAAGAAAAGAGGACAAATCATTGTCCACTTGCTAGCACAAGCCCGTGGCAGAAAGCTCTCTCCTTCAGAAGGATCCATTGCAATCGTGTATGCATCATTGGAGACCAAGCGATTAAGTGACTGGGATTCTTTCACAGAAAAGGTGTTCATGTTTTGTTGCCAAAAGGAATCCATTTGGTTATGGTATCATTTGGAAAGGTAAAATTTTTTTTTGATTTTATGTGATGCTTAACTTTGCATTAAACAACCAAGGTGATCCAAAGGTAATAGGCATGGGTTTTATTTTATTTAATTTCTTTTATTTATTTCGCTGCGTTGATGCTCTAATCATGCCGTTCCTAGCATCCAATTTGTAATGCATTGCAATACACTGTATATCCTTTGGATCCACATGGTAATCTTAACACTGACGTAGTAGTGAGACAGACCTTAAACCTTTGCAAACTAACCTCACATGCATCAGACTAGTCGAACTTAACTCCTTTCTAAATCAATCTTGAAAAAGGGGATGCGATCTTAGAAAAGTCTTGCACAAAACATTTGCAGTATCCGGCTAAACCCAGGAAACTATTAACTTTTATTATAGACGTTGGCCTTGCCCAGTTCTCGACAATTTCTATCTTACTGGGATCAAGTTGTACCCTTTCTTAAGACACAACATGTTCTAAGAAACTGATTTTATTCAACCAGAACTCACAATTTGAAAACTTAGCATACAACTAATGCTCTCTTAGGTCTCAAGCACAATTCTCAAATGTTGTGCATGTTCCTTAGGGCTTTTAGAATATACCAATATGTCATATATGAACATGACCATAAATTTATCCAAATACACTAGAAAAACCATGTTCATCAAGTCCATAGAGGCTGCAAAGGCGTTTGTGAGTCCAAATGACATCACTAAAAATTCATAATGCCCATAGCTTGTGCGAAATGTGGTCTTAGGTATATTACTCTCTCGTATTCTTGATTGATGATACATAGAGTGCAAGTCAATTTGCAGAAAGCATACTGCACCCTACAATTGATCAAACAAGTCATCAATATGCAAAAGTGGATAGTTATTCTTCGTTGTTACTATTAAGCTGTCGGTAGTCAATACACAATCGAAGGCTACCATCCTTTTTATTCATGAATAGCATCAAAGCTCCTAAGACAAAACATTTAGGCATATAAAGCCCTTGTTCAACAAATCCTCCAATTGCTCTTTAAGCTTGCATAATTCAGCTGATGCCAATCAATACAGAGGTATAGAAATTGGCTTTGTATCGAAAATCAAATCAATACAAAATTCAACCTCCTTCTTGGGAAGCAATTTAGGCAAATCATTTGGAAATAAATTTGAATACTCATTTACTACTGGTATATAATCCACACTCCCTTTGTTCATCGACACATCTCTTGTCATCACTACATACACTTGGCCTTTTTGCCTAGGCAATTTTCTAGCGGCCATAGATGACATAACTCTCGTAAACATTAGACTGTGATGTTTATAAATCACAAACAAAAGTTCCTTAGGAATTAAACTTCACAAGTTTATAGCGACACTCCATTTTAGCACAATAAGATGCTAACCGGTCCATTCCCAAGATTACATCAAAATCCAAAGCAAGCAGCAACACTAGATCTGCCACAATGTCCTTGTCCTTGATATGGACTACACAAGATTATACACATACTTTGCCATAAATATCTCCTCTAAGGGGATAGTCACAATCAGGGGTTCCTCCATATTACAACAAAATTTATTCAACTTTGGCACAAAGTGTGGTGACACAAAGGAATGCGTCGATCTGAGATCAAATAAAATTAAAGCTTGGTACCACAAATAAAAAGTGTACCTATGACCATTTACATTGGAAGTCTATGCATCTTGCGATGTCAAAGAAAACATTCGCACTTGACCTCCACCATCATTACCCAATTATGTTGATCTACTCTAAGATGATAAGGCTACACTTGTGCCCTTATCAACTCTAACATTCTTACCAGTAGGTGTCGTTCTAGGCAAGGTAGTTGCAACCTGTCGAACATATCATGGTCAACCTCTACCGACTGCCTCTTCCTCAGACAATCTCTCATCATATGCCCATATTGACCATATTTAAAGCATACCCAACTGTTCTGTGGCACAGCCTAGCATATGCCTTCCCATAATAATTACATAAAACACCCTTCTAGTTAGGACCCAAGTTAAGGCTTCGCTAGACTGGTATTGTCTAGACGGTGAAATAGAAAAATCACTATTCCTCGAAAGCCTACGCATAAGAGTGGTTTCCACATGACTCTGATGGCTTATAAATGTTGGACTCCTAGTTGAGCTAAAATCTCTTTGGCTCTTTGTTTGAGCTATTCGACCCTTATCTCTTTCCAATCTAGATTCCATTCTCTTGCTTTCAATCATTCTAAGCCGCATCCATCACTATTGCATAAAAGGCAAACCTCTAGGTGGCAAAGACTCTAAACAATGACTCTCTAGATAGTTGGGTCCTAAATGAATCTCTTAATCTTTTTTCGCTCAGTGAGGCCCAAGTGAGGAGCATATCTAGATAGTTAGGTGAAGCGGACATCATACTCCATCACCGTCATGTCCAGGGTCTGAACCAATGTCTCAAACTCTTATGCCTTAGCATCTCTAACGCTCTCAAGCAAAAAGTGATCCAGAAAAGCTTGGACAAATTTTTTCCATGTTATTAGAGCTTAACCAGACGGTCTACATCTTTTGAGTAGCACAAACCATATCCTAGCCACATTCTTCTTTCTGAATCTCACCAATTCCACTAAATGATATATGGAGCACCTTAAAGTAGAACAAATGCATTCCATCTCTTTCAAAAATCTCTACGAACCTTTCTCCACAAGGGATTATGCTTTATAAAATCCATCAAAGTGACCTTAATAGCCCTACTCTAATGTTCACACTAAGGCATAAAGTCTGAATCTTGTGAACTAGAGTCAACCCATTCCTCGGATTATGCCTCTTCTCGACTGTAGAGCTCAACAAATTCATTAGCCAAACTTTGCAGCCTTATTGCTAAATCTTCTAGGGTGGCACCTCCAATAGCATGGTGGTCCCCAAGTCCCTCAAAACTATCACCAGGATTCATTTCACTAGGATACTCATTTTGAGCATGTCTCGTAGCTCTATTCCTTCCACCGTTCTAAGAAGAGGATGCTTATGGTCTCACAAAAAGCTTATCCGAGGCATCTTCTTTTTTCATAGTTGTTGAAGCAATTCTCGTCTTTAGCAGCATCTTCTACCAAGATGACATAATACCATGTTCAAAATTCCAAATTCATAATCCGAACGAGGGTTAATGTACTAAGGACTTAGGAGTTCATGCAACCTCTTGCTCATAATCCATGTTGTAGTCACAAACCATGAACAAGACTTGACACTAAACCTGACACTCCACTAACAAATATGGGATGACCTAGGACATTATAAACCCAGGCTCTGATACCAAATTTGTCATGACCCAAACTCAAGGATCCGTTACCGGTGCATGAGTCCGGAAAGTGAACCTCGCGAAACCCAAACAAGCCTTAAAATTCCAAATTATACGCTCATAGCCAAGGGTTTGTAAATCCACATATTCATATAATATTTAAATTCAAATACATAAACGTTGCCCCTTGGCACATAAGTTATATACAATATTTAATACATTATCCATAAGGCTATACATTAGCCATCAAGGGGGTTTGTACTCTACAACCCTTAACGCAAGTTCAAATGGCATGTCGTGCCTACATACACAATAAGTAAACCAAACTCCAAAGGTGGAAGCTCATGACAAACTCAGTGACGTGGACATGTCAGGATAGGGACCTATCTAATGCCAAACTTTGTCTAGCAATGGATGACTCTTGCCATGTAGTCATGTGGCCTATTTATCTGAACATGGTACAATAAATGGGTGAGTCATCTGATACTTAGTGAGGGGTGCAAATAAATCAAACATATATATTAGACAAATATATATTTAATGCATTATCAGTGCAACCAAATATTCTAGCAAACTTCTCTAATGTTTAGGGTATATCAAACATCCTTAAGGAGTCTCCATAAGTAGTACACATCACTAGGCTTATCCTCAAAGCCATTCAAAGTTATTCTCCATGGGCACACCTTAGTCGCTAGAGTATCATACCAAATTCAAATCAAGTTTATCTAAACCTATCCATGGATATGTCATATCACTCACAAATTCAAATCATAATCACAAATTGGCCTTCACCTACGCATCATCAAATCGCATACGATGCTCAACAAGCAAAGTCAAATCACGCTCAGGACTAAGCCATTAAGGCAAAATCAAATCACGTGCATGTCAAAGCAACTTGTGAAGAATCAAAGTAATCATTCAAAGTAATCTCCCAATGGATGGCATCATCGAAAGTGGCTTAAACGAGGGGGCATCATAAACATATCATCGTCCTAAGTAATCTCCCACAAGATGACATCACAACACTATAGGTAGGAATCGCAAACGAACAACACCAATGATAACTCCATTACATAAAGTTATCTTGTCACATTTTAGGCATTAAAGTGGCTAAGTTCTTGAGTTTTAGGTATAGTTTTAATTTGTTTTAGTTGTTTTTCTTTAATTTAATAAAAGCATGTTGAGTCAATTTTATTTTAGTTATTTTAGTTCATTTGTATGTTAAAATGTTTAATTTTAGTTGCTATTGATTTAGTTCCTTGTTTTAAAGGTCCACAAATGAAAAGGGCTAAAACAACAATGAATCGTGCAAAGAAGGATGAGTCAAATGTGTGCTGAACATGCTACGGTGTCCTGAGCATAACTTGAGTCACAAAAGCCCAATTTCAATGATTTTTGAACCATTGGAAAGCTAAGCGAAAGGTCTACAACTTTTGTGTTTGTAACTTTGACTAGTTCAGATCGAATCCTAGCCAAAATCATATGGGAAATGACTAAATTATAGTAGAGACAGCACTGAAGCTAGAAGAAGCAGAATGTGGAGTAATTCCCCAATCCTAAGCCTTACTTCACTAATCCTCTAGCAATTTTTAGAAGTAATTCCCTAGTTTAGCCTTGTTACTTTAATTTAATTTTTTACTAATTTTCAAAATTGATTTAAATGGATAAGATTAGGGTGCCCAATTTTAGTATTTAGCAAGAATTTGGATACAATTCCCTATGGAGATGATACTTGCTTGCTACTATATCGCTTCTGTGACAAGTGAGCTTGCGCATGTGTAAAACCAACAACAACCATTGTCCCTGCTTACCACCATCCCTACAGCTAAGGGAACATAGTCATAAGGGAAAGATGCCACCCAAACTCAAGTCAAATCAACGTCTAGAATTCACCCATCAAACAAAATGTCATCAAATTCATGGGCCATCAATGCTATTAATAATTTGTGCACCATAATCCACATCAGTTATCACACAGTAATAGCCTCACATAAACAAGTTGTTGTACATGACTAATCACATATGTGTTCACTTCAAAAATCCACATCACATTGATTTTCATAGAATACTCCTCATAAACCAAACCTCAAAGTGTATGTCATATTCAGCAATACCATTAGACAACTTTCATTCCCATAGTGCAACACAACACTTAAACAATCATTCATATCATATAATCAATAAGCCTCACAATCTAGGCTATATATATACAAATACTATTTAATCCAACTATACTGCCACCTTAAGGCTCACAACTTGACTAACACATATATTTAACACATATCAATAATATATATAAACCTAGGCACAAACATCTAGGCATACACAACATTTTAATACCATGGCAATGCATACTATAATTCGTGATGCATCACATGCATTTTTCAAACATAAAAACCTCACTCACAAAGACAATCAGAGGTGCTCCCACAGCCAAGCTCAACTTTTAGCCTCCAACTATCCTTCAGCTCACAATTGCGTCAATAGCCTCAATTTCCCCCTACGAACACATCAAAACATCAATTTATTAATTATTTCTTAGATTTCAAAAATTCTCTAGCTTTTCAAAAATAACTCAATTCTTAGCAATCCATTATACAAGCTCAAATTCTTTAACAATGAGCCAAAATCTAAGGCCCAAATTCTAGCAAATAAAGTGGGATTCACCAAAGCTAGAAAAATCGAATTTCTAGGTTATTAAATGATTAAATCAAAAATCAATCGGTAAAAAGGCATAAACTTACTCTTGAGGAGTTTCCCAACCTCCGATCTACTCTAAATTGCTGTAAAAATTTATTTGGGGATCAGGGTTTTGAAGGGTTAAAGAACGCGGGAGAGTTTGGTTAGGATTTGACCTCATGCTCAAATATGAAAGTAATCAATAAAATAAAATAATATAACATAGCGAAATAATAAACTAACATTTAATCAGAGAAGCATCGAATCCTACAAGATCAATGTTAGTTTCTTTCATGTAACTTTAAAATTAATAATGAACACTCATAAGTTCAAGAGTTACATACGTTGCTCTAGATATCGTAATCAAGAGCCAATTAAATCAAAATCTTTGCTTCTTCACCTTTAAGATTTGTCAAATCTTCAGCCACCTAAGTGTTTGGTCTCTAATAGTAATCCACACAGTGACTGAATAAGACCTTCTTAAAGGTAGGATTTTTTACTTGTGCTAACAATTTTTGTTTCTAAAACAAAAAGGACAAAAATATTCATGCCGAATGTTATTTTTGTCAGACAAAGAAAACTATTTTTCAATTCTTATTTTATGAAACAGTTGAGAAGTGGTTTGAGGCTTAGAGTTTTAGTTTGTTAACATAATATATTTATACAACCAAACTAATTTGTAACCTTAAATACAATAGTTGTATTTTAATTTAATTAAGTTTATGTGAACTTAATTAATTTTCCACTTTATTTAGGTCTCTTTCAATTATGTCCAACTTAATTAATTATCCTTATTTAATCCCAATCATGTCACTTAATGTGTGTGACCCATTAAGCTTCTAACATGTTGGCAATAAATATAAATCCCAATCAAATATCAATTTGATAATTAATTTATATTTATAAATCATGAGCGGCATCTAGCAATACATCATGACCACCCAAATGTTAGAGGGTTAAGTAAAGAATTTGACAAAGCCCTTTAGTGATAAGCCTCTCAATGCAATACAATCCTTTCATCAAATATCCCGAATATGTCATAAAGCATGGCTCAGTGTTTACTTATAACATTCAATATTAGTTCTCATAATTCATGACTAACCTTATGAATTTAGAAAACTAACTTTCCTCAAATTCATCATTGCTTTGGCCATAGACTTTATACAAGCTAATCAAGAATTGAGAACAAGTGAGATGCATCCCCTCATATCACTTCGTATGATGAATCCTCTTTTGACCACTCATTCACCTTCGCATGCTTCATGGCATATCCAAAAACACCTTGTTTAGGAATCTGATTGCTTCCAAACCCGTAGGGGTGAAATCAAAGTTGTCATTCCCTATACAAGATGACTTGAGGTCTCAAGTCTGAGGACTACTTACACGAGTATCACATGAGCACATTTTTCATAGACACTTGAGTGAAATAGCAAATGGAGTTCTCATAGCGGGTCATGTTTAGTGAACTTGTTCTTTAACAAGCACCTACATGTTATCTTCAAGTATCCCATATACTTCAATCTATGAGATCGATTTCTTACTTCCTAAGTAAGGAGGCTTAACATATACCGATTTTTAAACATTGTCAATGCCTTCTCTTGACAATATAATGACCAGGAACAATTTTAGGAACATGGCTTTGACACATAGTAATCTCATAATAGTAACAACTTTACAATTCTCTTACAAGGGCTTTATATTCCATGGGCTTCATCCAATTTGTGAGACCTCAACCTCTATAGCCTCGTAACTAGGTGTAGACGCGATAACCCAAACCAGGGGTAATTTCGTCATTTCCTTAGTGAGCCCCTAGAAGTATGCTTTCAAAAAATATTAAGGCCTAAGTAGGCCTAAGACATAAATGAATGATTAAAATAAGGTAAATGACGAAGGAAAAAAAAATAATGATGATTTTCAATGTCACGACCCGGAACCTCCCTCAAGCCCATGACAATCGCTGCGATGTCCCAATTGATACTCATTACCCAAAATACCAATCAAAACCCCACAAGGCTTACATATCAGTTTTAAACAATTTTCAGTCGTTTCCGACTCAAGTAAATTAAAAGATAAAAATATAGCATTTTTATATAAAACAATATTTATAGAAACACGTGTAAGTAATCTTTTGTAACTTAAAAGTAAAATAAATTCATACATACAATAATTTACAAAGTTATAATGTACAATAATAATTACAATGACAAGTGGCCCATGAATACACCAAGTGTTGGTGATAGAAACCTACTATCTGTGAGATAGAGGGGTCAACTGGAATCCTAGACAAAATCGGTATCTACAAGCTACCACAGGCCTGAAATATTTGGAAAGGAGGTGGGTGAGATTTTGCAATCTCAATGAGTAAACAGAAATTATCATAAATATCTAAAGGTGAGTAACATGGAGGCAAGTTTAAACAACAAATTACAAACCATTTCATAAGGTTTTCAATTTATTTCTTAAACCATAAAATATTTGTAATTTACTAAAACAGTTGTTAAGGCTTCTAACTTTTATTAAAAACAAGGCTCAAGCCAAAACTAATCCTCGAGGATACCTTGGCCGAGGCCTCTAATCGAGTCCGCCAAGGTTGTTAAGATATTTACATGTGAAACACATTTTTATTTTTAAAACAAGTCGTTCCTTGGCGTTGGCCAAGTTACACATTCACGTGGGGGTTTGACGTGAAGTGAGCTCTAATACTACACCGGGAGTTACCCTCTTCGCCTCTATTACCAGAGTAACTATAGAACCGGGTTTACCATGCCCTTCTAATAGGCAGTCGACGGAAACCCGTCACTGCAGTGACTAAACCCACCAATTTTAATAAAATTTCGACAGTATAACGTGGCTTTTATTTATTTACCCAGCCTGCATAATAAAAGACAACTTACATAAATTCCCAAAGCAATTATAACATATAGCTACATATACTCATATATCATAAGTCATTCATAGGAAAATATATATTTCAAAATAATTGGTAGCCTCCAATTACTCAATTTCATAATCAACACAATATATTTTTATTTGTCACATTTATTTCTAAAACATCAAAAATCTCATTTTAATCTCATTTTCGTTTCATAAAATCCATGAAAAGCATTTAAAAATAAACTCTAGATAATTTACAATAATAATAGGTTTACTCACTATTTGTACAAACTAATTGCTTTTTAAGTGCCTCGATCACTGTTCGTCGGGTACGACTTCCTTGCCTTTACTGGAAGGCTCTCCTCCTAGACACATTACAAAAATTACACAACTCACCACATTGATGCTAAATCACTATATAATTGACTTAAATCCTATACTAATGCATGGTATGAAATGCAATAGCCTAAAACGGCTTAAACGCTGTATTAACCTATTTTTGGCACTTTACCCGATAAATTGCTAACACGCTCCATTTTAGCTCTAAACTGTCCCATTTTCTCTCTAACATTTCTAACCATTAAATATCAGCCAATAACTCAATAAAATCACCAAGATCAGCTCACTTTCCTCCTTGAAAAATTAAGCCAAAATGGGACATTAATTTGGTAAATCTTTCACTTTGTTTTTCTATCACATTTAACCATTTTTCATCATTTTCTCTTCATTTCTCTTAGAATAAAAATCAGTTCATCATCATTGTACATCATTGAACATCCAGCCAAGGGTGGGTATTGTGAAAATTTCATGCTTTCTTGCCCAATTTGATTTCTATACACATTTAACTAACTAAAACTATCAATTTAATTAAAAATCAAAACATAAAAATTTCAAATTCCTCCCCCTTGAATTTCGTCCAGCCCTTGATATCACTTTTTGATCTCTCTCCTCAAGCATGCTAAATGGAAACAAAGGCATGAGAAAGGTAGAAATCTAGCTAAAGTCAAAAAATCTTACCGTTAGACGCATAAACAGACGAAAAACGTGATTTCCCCTTTGAATTTTCTAGTTTTCCTTTGGTTTTTCCCTTTTCTTCCTTTCCTCTCTATTTTTTCTCTTGTTCTCTCCTTATGGCTGGCCATCACCTTATGTGGGGTTTAAATGGGCTGATTTTCCATTAAAATAATATTAAACAATTAAAAAGTGCCATGTGTCACTTTTCCATTGGCCCATTTTTAAAATTTCATCCTTTAAACTTCAATTTTTCACCACTTAAAGTACCATAGTTATTCATACCAAAAATAAATAAATCCTATGATTTTGACAAGTTTTGGGTGGTGAAAATTACGATTTTTACCCCAAGGCGATAAAATTACCATTTTGCCCCTATGTTCCGAAAATTACCGAAATGGAAATTTTTTCACTTCCTATCATTAAATTATACTCCAAATAGTTAATCTTGGTGAAAAATTTCACTCCATGATCAAATTATTATCTTAGGTGGCAAAATGACGATTTTACCCCTAAACATCAAAATTTTCAAATTTTCTCCAAATGAACTCTCGAACTCCAAACAATCATTTTTTAGTCATTCCTAAACTATAAAATATTAAATTTCATCCTACGATTCCTATTTGAACTAGTTCAAAGTTAAATCAACTTAAGTGTATGTTAGGTACAATATCGGGTTTCATCTATTCTTAAGAACTTTCCTAACATAATAACATGCTCCTCGGTGCATGTAGGTCATGACATGTGTTTATAAGGTCGGGTTTTACATCCAAGGTAGGGGCAAAATGGTCATTTTTCATCTCGAGTCAAAATTTTTAAGTTTTCGTGAAACTAAGTATTTCTAGACCATTTTTGACTTGTTTCATTGTAAAAAGAGTAAAACGATTGCACAAAGGATTGAAGGAGAACAAGCTAACTTGTTAAGGGCATTTTCGTAATTTAAGTTGAAATTGGATAAGCTCTAGCTCTAAATATCCTTTTCTTCCAATAGCTTTTTCATTCTCCAGCAGCTTTTTCTTCTTCGTTCTTCCCTCTCACGTTTCTTCATCCTCCATGGGAGTTCTCTTCAAGGTTCCATAACTCTCTCAAGCTAACTCTACTTTTCATGCTTTTGTGTGTACCTTTTCATAGAACCTTTGTGCTCTTTCACTCTTTCACTTTAAAACCCTTAAAAAGTCTTACTTCTATTCTATCTGTGAAACCTCGACCTTCATAGACATGTAACTCAAGGTGGAACTTATGTTTAAAGGTTTAATTTGAGCTAATGATGTTAGTTTTACGTTACTTATAATTATTTTATGTCGTTATAGGAGTAGGATCAAAAATAATTTTAATTGATGAAGAAAGGTGCATAATGAACAGTAGCCCTATTTGCATATGTTTTGGTTTTTCAAGCATATCTCCCACTACAAAAGTCCAAATTATATGATTTTTGACCATTAGAAAGCTAAGAGGTAGGGATACAACTTTGATATTTACCACTTTTCCCAATTCTAGCAGGAAGGTGGTCAAAATCTTTGTCAAAGTTAAAGCACTACGCTAGAAGAACAGAAATTGGCAGAATGTTTGAGCACCATGGCGCTGGAAATTTAGAGCTGTGGCCCTCACCGTAAATTTCATAAATAACAAGATTTTGGGGTTTTTAAAGCTAGGACTTTTAGGGGCTACTTAAGAGACCTCTTTCAAAGATTTTGGACCTATTCCTTATGTTAAAAGAGTAAAAGATTGCACAAGAACAAGAGGAATAGAAGTGGCATTGCTAAAGGCATTATTATAATTTCATGAACAATTGGATAAGTTTTAACTATAAATATTTTCATTCTCCAGCACCTTCCTCAGATTTCCAACACTTCATCTTCTTCTTCTTTCTCCCATCTCACATTTCTTCACCTTTCATGGGAGCACTCTTCAAGCTTCCATAACCCTCTCAAGTTACCCTTCATTTCCATGCTTTTATACATATTTTTTATAGAACCCCTTATGCTCTTTCACTTTTTCACCTTAAAACCCTTGAAATGTCTTAGATCAATACTTTATCTCACTAACTAGGGTTTTAAAGAAAGAAAGAAAGACCTTCTATAATTGTTTGGGAATTCTTAAGGAGATATTCAATAGCAAATCTAGCAAGGTGAGAATTTAAATTGCGTTGATATTTTAGTTGTTGAGAATGATTAATAGTTTGATTTATGAGTGTTTTGTAGTTGAGGTAGTTTATTCATTTTGGTGTGATTATAATAGTGGAAAAAGTTCGCCACTTGATTGTAGTTGGAAGCTAGTTAGGAATAACTAGTGGAACATGATTTAGGAGATAGCTTTTAGAATTATGGTTATGTGATTTAGTTAATTGTGATGCTAATGTGTGATAGGTTCCACCGAAACCCCATATCACCATTCGGAGCATTAGTGAAATTTGGAGCTACTTTAAGAATCAACAAAGATAGGTGAGTGGACTTGCATTTCAAAATTTGTTTTGGGAATGTGAAGGTAATTGTACAAACATTTGAAAGATTTTATCCAGCTTTTCTTTAAAAATGTACCTTGGGAACAGGCCTTTGGTGAAATGTTTTTATGTCGTGAAAATGTGCTATAGAAATGGTTTATGTGTTATCACAATATGATGATATGTATAATATGCATTGGGTGTTTCTTTCGTATGTTGATGTGGACCCAGCTATGTACGAGTAGGAGTGCGCATAAGCCGATGATAACCCGACTATGTGCAAGTAAGAGTGCGCATAAGCCGATGCTGAGCCAACCATGTGCTATTGGGAAGTACACATGAGCTGATGACAATGGGAGAGTGTGCATGGTGATGGATATATATATATATATATATATATATATATATATATATATATATATATATGTTTGCACANTGGTGTAGTATATATATATATATATATATATATATATATATATATATATATACATATATGTTTGCACATGTGTGACTATAATGTATATGGAATCCTGCTTGCTGAACCTTGAGAATTTTTTTTAGTGTTCCAAATTGATTTGCATTGCAGTGAAATGGTTTATTTAGGATGAAAGGAAGTCTTTGTTGTTGCTCTGTTTCTCGCTGTAGTGAGAATGAAACTTTCTATGCCGCTTATCACTTGGCTGGTTTTTGCCATATTTTCCACTTCTTCAATTTCATGTTGAATATGAATTCTCTATCATCACATGATTTATCAACCAAGGGTTCAATTAAGGGTTTTAATAAGGACTTAAGCTAAAGTGCATCGTTTTCAAATAAGTGCATTATGATTTCAAACTTTTCCTTATTATATTGCTTGCTGCCTTCCTTGTTCACTCACTAGGTTTATACTCACCATTTTCAACTTCATGTTTTCAGATCAAGAGGCAATTGGTAACTAGGTCGAGATGTCTTCGTATATTCAACCCTTGGTAGCTGTCTTGGCACTCAGTAGCTGTACATTTCTTTAAGTCTCTC
This sequence comes from Theobroma cacao, assembly GCF_000208745.1. NCBI lineage: Eukaryota > Viridiplantae > Streptophyta > Magnoliopsida > Malvales > Malvaceae > Theobroma > Theobroma cacao. Next base: position 21,191,283 of record NC_030851.1, on the reverse strand, counting down.
CGCTGGAAGTCGAGTACTCTTTTTTGTTGTGTATAGACAGACCCAATATAAATTATTCAGACGTATGTTTAGATAATACGTGTATCTTTGATTGGTAATGCCACTACGAGTTGGCAATGCTTAGTATTATTTTAATTCGAAGTTATGAAATGTGATTTTGCAACTTTGATGGAATGATGAACAGGTCATATTAATAGGCTTAGTGGGCTATGTCCATTAAGCCCTTGCGCCGGTCATGGCCGGGATTTGGGTTGTGACAATGTTGGTATTAGAGCCCTAAGTTGTTTAGGTCCTAGGACTTTCTTTTTGTTGGTCAAGCAGACTGTTGGGTCTTTATGTGGAAACTTCGGTTGTGAAGTGTTCGATCAATTGAGCTAGTTGCCTTTCGATTAGAGAATGTGGCGCGGGACTGGTATAGCTCTTTATACAGAGGCAGACCAACGGATGTTGCACCATTGACTTAGGGTGAGTTTAGTACAGCCTTCTTGGATCGATTCTTACCACTTAGTGTACGTAATGCTAGAGCTAGGGAATTTGAGACTTTAGTGTTGACTTCGAGTCTAACGGTGTCAGAGTATGACATCAAATTCACGCAACTAGCTTGTTATGCCCCCTATCTCATTTCTACTGAGAAGATGAAGATTCAGAGGTTTGTGGATGGGCTAGTAGAGCTGTTGTTTAGGGTTGTGGCATCTCGAGATTTCAATACCTACTCTACAGCGGTAGATTGTGCTTAGCAGATTAAGATAAGGACCAATGAGAGTAGGGCTGTGAGCGATAAAGCAAAAAGGGCCAAGATAGAAGGTTATCAAGGCCGTAAAGATTTTAGCAATGGGATGTCGTCTTCTAGCTGACAAAGTCCACAAAGGGACTGACAATTGCCCCAAAGGGGGAGTGACTCGCTTGATGCTAACATTGGGGCGGGACAAAGAACCTTCAATTTTGGCAAGCAGCAAGATTTGAGGTAGGGAAGCCAAGTTGTCCGTCATTGTGATAGTTGTGGGTGACGGCATATAAGAAGATGCCTTCGTGCTACGGGAGTTTCTTTCTCATGCGGTCAGCTTGGACATATTAAGAGGAATTGCCCGACGGCTCATCAATCGCAAGGTTCTGCTCGCGGCTCCACCAAATCATCTTCATCTGCTCCTTCAATTACCATATCGTCTAATAGGAAAGCTAGTGGATCCAGACGTAAAGGTGCTGGTACTTCCTCTCAGGGCAGGCCATCTGGATCCGAACGTTAGAGTTTCGTTGGTAGGGGTCAAGCAAGGGTGTTTGCTTTAACACCACAAGAGGCTCAAACATCTAATGTAGTTATCTCAGGTACTCTTTCTATTTGTAATATTGTTGCTCGAGTACTGTTTGATCCTGATGCTACCCATTCTTTTATTTCTCCATGTTTTGCATCTCGTTTAGGTAAAGATCGTGCTAGGAAAAAGGAACAATTAATAGTGTCTACTCCTTTAAAGGAGGTATATATGGCTACATGGGAATATGAGTCCTGTGTAGTTCGAGTCGAGGACAAGGACACTTTGGTGAATCTAGTGGTGTTAGACACCTTAGACTTTGACTTGATTTTGGAAATGGATTGGCTGGCACCTACCATGCCAGTGTGGATTGTTATCATAAATTGGTGAAATTTGATTTTCCCGATGAGCCCTCATTTAGTATTCAGAGGGATAGGAGTAATGCTCTAACTAATTTGATATCGGTCATGTCTACTAGAAAGTTATTAAGACAGAGTTGTTTAGGTTACTTGGCTGTGGTAAGGGATACTCAAGCGAAGGTTGGAGATATGAGCCAAGTGTCGGTTGTGAATGAGTTCAAGGATGTATTTATCGAGGAACTACCAAGTTTGCCTCATGAGCGGGAAATTGAATTTTGTATAGATTTGATTCCCTACACTAGACCTATATCCATTCCCCCATATAGAATGGCACCTGCAAAGCTTAAAAAGCTTAAAGATCAATTGGAAGATTTATTTGATAAAGGCTTCATCTGTCCTAGCGTCACCCCATAGGGAGCACCGGTGTTATTTGTAAAGAAGAAAGATGGGTCACTTAGGTTGTGCATTGACTACCGATAGCTTAATAAAGTGACAGTGAAGAATAAGTATCCACTTCCAAGAATAGATGATTTATTTGATCAACTACAAGGAGCACAAGGTTTCTCTAAAATAGATCTGCGATTTGGGTACCATCAGTTGAGGATCCAGAATGAAGATATACCCAAGACCACATTTTGAACAAGATAATGGTACTATGAGTTCTTGGTGATGTCATTCGGGTTCACGAATGCTCCTATGGCCTTTATGGATTTGATGAACCGAGTGTTCAAGCCTTATTTGGACAAGTTCGTGGTAGTGTTTATTGATGATATCTTGATCTACTCGATGAGTAGGGAGAAGCATGAATAGCATCTTAAAATAGTGCTCCAGACTTTGAGGGAACACCAATTTTATGCCAAGTTCACCAAGTCTGAGTTTTGGCTCAAAAGCGTTGCATTCTTGGGACATGTGGTATCCAAGGATGGGTACAGGTCGATCCAAAGAAAGTTGAGGCAGTGGAAAAGTGGCCAAGGCCAACATTAGTTACGGAGATTAGAAGCTTTTTGGGTTTGGCTGGCTATTATCGTCGTTTTGTGAAGGACTTCTCCAAAATAGTCACCCCTCTGACTAAGCTGACACATAAGGATACAAAATTTGAGTGGTCTGATGCTTGTGAGAATAGCTTTTAGAAGCTTAAAGCATGTCTCACCACAGCTCCAGTATTAAGCCTACCGCAAGGCACAAGAGGTTATACGGTATTTTGTGATGCATCGCGGGTTGGTTTAGGGTGTGTGTTAATGCAGCATGGGAAGGTAATCGCATATGCATCAAGACAACTTAAAAGGCATAAGCAGAATTACCCTGCACACGATTTGGAGATGGCAGCAATCGTGTTTGCATTAAAGATTTGGAGGCATAACTTGTATGGTGAAACTTGCAAGATATATACGGACCACAAAAGTTTGAAGTATAAATTTCAGTAAAAGGATCTTAACTTGTGGCAACCTAAGTGGATGGAGTTGCTAAAGGATAATGATTGTACTATTCCCTACCATCCTAGTAAGGCAAATGTAGTGGCGGATGCCTTGAGTTGAAAATCGATGGGAAGTCTGGCACATATTTCTACAGATAGGAGATCCTTGATTAGGGAGGTGCATAGCTTGGGAGACATGGGTGTGCACTCGGAAGTTTTGGAGGCAAGGGCATTGCTAGCACACTTTAAAGTGAGGCTTATCTTAATGGACCGGATTAAAAAAACACAAAGCAGAGATGAGTATATAGCTAAGGCCTTAAAGGACCCTCAAGGAAGGAAAGGAAAGATATTTACTAAAGGCACAGATAGAGTGATGAGATATGGAACTAGACTATATGTGCCTGATAGTGATCGATTAAGGAGAGAAGTATTGGAGGAAGTGCACATGGCAGCCTATCTGGTACATCCAGGTGCTACAAAGATGTATTAAAATTTGAAAGAGGTATATTGGTGGGAAGGACTCAAGAAAGATGTAGCCAAGTTCATCTCTAAGTGCCTGGTTTGTCAGCAGGTTAAGGTCGAGCCTCAAAGGCCTGCAAGGCTATTACAGCTGTTACCAGTGCCCAAGTGGAAGTGGGTGCATATTACCATGGACTTTGTAACAGGTTTGCCTCAGACTAGTGGGGGTTACGATTCAATTTGGGTCATAGTAGATAGGTTAACTAAATCAGCTCACTTTCTTCTGGTTAAAACTATATACGAGGCTGCCCAGTATGCCTAGCTTTATGTAGACGAGATAATATGACTGCATCGCATTCCTGTTTCTATAATATCTGACAGAGAAGCACAATTCACCAATAGGTTCTGGGAAAAGTTGCAGGAAGCATTGGGCACTAAGTTGGATTTTAGCATGATTTTCCACCCGTAAATCGATGGCCAATCTGAACGGACCATTCAGACATTGGAGGATATGTTGAGGGCCTATGTAATAGACCTTGGGCTCAGGGGGGATCGATATTTACCCTTAGTGGAGTTTGCCTACAACAACAGTTTTCAAACTAGCATCCAAATGGCACCATTTGAAGCAGTATATGGAAGGAGGTGCAGGTCACCTATTGGATGGCTAAAAGTGGGAGAAAGGAAACTCTTAGGGCCAAAGTTGGTGCAGGATGCCATTGAGAAAATACACTTGATTAGTCAAAGGATGTTAATAGCACAAAGTAGACAAAAGTCCTATGCTGATAACAGATGAAGGGACTTGGAATTTCAAGTGAGAGATCATGTCTTTTTGAAGGTCTCACCAACGAAAGGGATAATGAGGTTTGTCAAAAAGGGAAAGTTGAGCCCTCGATATATAGGACCCTGCGAGATCTTAGAACGGATTGAAGAAGAACAAGCTAACTTGTTGAGGGCATTTTCATAATTTAAGTTGAAATTAGATAAGCTCTAGCTGTAAATTTCCTTTTCTTTTAGTAGCTTCTTCATTCTCCAACAGCTTCTTCTTTATCCTTCTTCCCCCTCACGTTTCTTCATCCTCCATGGGAGTTCTCTTCAAGCTTCCATAACTCTTTCAAGCTAGCTCTACTTTTCATGCTTTTGTGTACCCTTTCATAGAACCTTTGTGCTCTTTCACTCTCTCACTTTAAAACCCTTGAAAAGTCTTACTTTCATATTCTATCTGTGAAACCTTGACCTTCATAGGTGCATAACTCGAGGTGGAACTTATGTTTAAAGGTTTAATTTAAGCTAATGATTCTAGTTTTATATTATTTATAATTATTTTATGTTGTTATACGAGTAGGATCAAAAATAATTTTAATTAGTGAAGAAAGGTGCATAATGAACAGTAGCCTTATTTGCATATGTTTGGGTTTTTCAGGTATATATCCCACTACAGAAGTCCAAATGACATGATTTTTCAACCATTAAAAAGCTAAGAGGTAGGGCTACAACTTTGATGTTTACCACTTTTCCTAGTTCTGGCAGAAAAATTGTCAAAATCTTTATCAAATTGAAAGGACTACGCCAAAAGAACAAAAATTAGCAGAATGTTTGAGTGCCGCGGCATTGGAAATTCAGAGCCACGGCCCTCATCGTCAATTTCACAAATAACAAGATTTTAGGGTTTTTAAAGCTAGGATTTTTTAGGGCTGCTTAAGGGACCTCTTTCATAGGATTTTGGATCTTTTCCTAGTGTCAAAAGAGTAAAAGATTGCACAAGAACAAGAGGAAGGCAAGTGGCATTGCTAAGGGCATTATTATAATTTCATGAACAATTAGATAATTTTTAACTATAAATATCTTCATTCTCCAACACCTTCCTCAGATTTCCAGCACTTCATCTTCTTCTTCTTCCTCCCATCCCATATTTCTTCACCTTTCATGGGAGCACTCTTCAAGCTTCCATAACTTTCTCAAGTTAGCCTTCATTTTCATGCTTTTATGCATTTTTATTATAGAACCTCTTATGCTCTTTCACTCATTCACCTTAAAACCCTTGAAATGTCTTAGATCAATACTTTCTCTCACTAACTAGGGTTTTAGAGAGAGAAAGAAAGACCTTCTATAATAGTTTGGGAATTCTTGAGCAGATATTCAATTGCAAATCTACGAAGGTGAGAATTTAAATTGAGTTGATATTTTAGTTGTTGAGAATGATTAATAGTTAGATTTATGAGTGTTCTGTAGTTGAGGTAGTTTATTCATTTTGGTGTGATTATAATAGTGCAAATAATTATCCACTTGATGATAGTTGGAAGCTAGTTAGGAATAACTAGTGGAACATGATTTAGGAAATAGCTTTTAGAATTATGGTTATGTGATTGAGTTAATTATGATGCTAATGTGTGATAAGTTCCATCGAAACCCCATATCACCATTCCGAGCATTAGTGGAATTTGGAGCTACTTTAAGAATCAACAAAGTTAGGTGAGTGGACTTGCATTTCAAAATTTGTTTTGGGAATGTGAAGGTAATTGTACAAACATTTGAAAGATTTTATCTAACTTTTCTTTAAAAATGTACCTTGGGAACAAGCCTTTGGTGAAGTGTTTTTATCTTGTGCAAATTCGCTATATAAATGGTTTATATGTTATCACAATATGATGATATGTATAATATGCATTAGGTGTTTCTTTCATATGTTGATGTACGCCCAGCTATGTGCGAGTAGGAGTGCGCATACGCCAATGATGACCTGGCTATGTGGGAGTAGGAGTGCACATAAGCCGATAATGACCGTACTATGTGAGAGTAAGAGTGCACATAAGCCGATGTTGACCTAGCCATGTGCTAGTGGGGAGTGCACATGACCTGATGACGATGGGAAAGTGTGCATGGTGATGGATATATATATATATACATATATGTTTGCACATGTGTGACTATAATGTATGTGGAATCCTGCTTACTGAACCTTGAGCACTTTTTTTAGTGTTCCAAATTGATTTACATTATAGTGAAATGGTTTATTTGGGATGAAAGGAAGTCTTTCTTGTTGCTCTGTTTCTCGCTATAGCGAGAATGAAACTTTCTGTGTCGTTTATCAGTTGGCTGGTTTTTGCCATATTTTCCACTTCTCCAATTTCATGTTGAATATGAATTCTCTATCATCACATGATTTATCAACCAAGGGTTCAATTAAGGGTTTTAATAAGGACTTAAGCTAAAGTGCATCCTTTTCAAATAAGTGCATTATGATTTCAAACTTTTCCTTATTATATTGCTTGTTCCCTTCCTTGTTCACTCACTGGGTTTATACTCACCATTTTCAACTTCATGCTTTCAGATCAAGAGGCAGTTGGTAACTAGGTCAAGGTGTCTTCGTATATTTGACCCTTGGTAGGTGTCTCAGCATTTAGTAGCCATACATTTCTTCAAGTCTCTCCGTTGGAAGTTGAGTACTCTTTTTTGTTGTGTATAGACAAACCCAATATAAATTATTAAGACGCATGTTTAGATAATACATGTATCTTTGATTGGTAATGCCACTACGAGTTGGCAATGCTTAGTATTATTTTAATTCGAAGTTATGAAATGTGATTTTGCAACTTTGATGGAACGATGAACAGGTCATATTAATAGGCTTGCTTGGGCTTAGTGGGCTATGTCCATTGAACCCTTGTGCCGGTCATGGCCGGGATTTGGGTAGTGACACTATCTCACTAGCTAGCTGTTTTAGAGAGAGTGAGAAAGAGTTTCTATAATAGCTTGAAAATTATTGGAAAGAATTTCAAATTTACAAAGCTGCCAAGGTTAGTAGTGAATTAAAATTTATTTTTAGTTGTTGATAATGTTTAGTAATTTGATTTGTGAGTGTTTTATTGTTGAGATTGTCTAATCATTTTTAGTGTGACTAGAATAGTGCAAATAATAGCCATTTAATGGTAGTTGGAAGCTAGTAGGAATAACTAGTAGAACTCAATTTAGAAAGTAGCTTTGGAATAGTATTAATGCCAAGTTGAGTTGATGGTGATGATGCTAATGTGATGATATGTTCCAACAGAACCCCACCACCCCATTTGGACCATTAGAGGAAGTTGAAATTGAGTAAAGATTTAACGAATACTGGTTAGTGAACTTGCATTTCAAAATTGTTTTAGGAATGTGAATGTATTTGCACAAAACATTTGAATGATTTTATCCAACTTTTCCTTAAAAATCTACCTAGGGAACAAGCCTTTGGTGAATGTTTCTATCTTGTGGAAGTGTGAAATATAATGGTTCATGTGTTATCACAATATGCATTGGATGTTTTTTTTTTTAGATGATGATGACCCAGCTATGTGCATGTGGGAGTGCACATGAGCTGATGATGACCTAACTATGTGCGTGTGGGAGTGCACATGAGCTAATGATGACCCAACTATGTGCGGTGTGGAGTGCACATGAGCTAGTGATGACCTAGCTATGTGCGAGTGGGAAGTGCATATGAGCTGATAATGATGGGATGGTATACATGATGATGTGTATATATCTATATATACATATAAATATGTGTGATATAGAAAGTTAATGAGTATGGTATATGGTTGTAATACATGTGACTCTTGCATGTTAAACCTTGATAAATTCTAAGCATGTTCAAGTTGATTTTGTCTTTGCAGCTAAATGGCCTTTCCTTGAGAGAATGAGAATTTGTTGTTGATGTCCTGTTTCTCGCTGCAACGAAAAACTCTTGGGTTTTTAGGGTTACATTGGCTTGATTCTCTCTGCAGTGAGAATGTATTCTCGTTGCAGCAAAAAAGTTACTGAAGCTCCTTGCTGCAGCGAGAATGGATTCTCGTTGCTGTTAGCTTTAAAATTATTATAGTTTTGATTATAACAAAATGATCAAATTTGCTTGAACATTATTTGAGTAATCATTGACAAATTCTTGAAATGATTTAACTCCCATAAATTTGTTCTTACATAGATACAAGTTTGACTCTTGAAGTTATTAAACTATATCTATAAGCATGTATGACTTAAGTGTATGAGTGCTTATGATTCTCATTCATTAAAGTTTGATTTAAAGATTAAAGGAAAATCTTGATGCACTCATTAAGAAGGAGTTTTGAATATCTTGTTTAATGATGAAAAAGAAAAAAGAGAGAAGGAAGACTAAATCAAATAGAGTTAAATAGATCTTCATGTTTAATTTATGTGTGTGATGCTCAATGTTGGTTTTGTTGAATATTATCTAAAGAAAAGTATATGCATTAACTAAGGGGGAGCACCTCATTATGCATAAAGATTTGAAGCATTCATATTGAACATAGACATTGCATTCTCAATCTTAGAGTGTTTTGTGATCATAAAAAATAAGAGATAGAGAATGTTGACTCTATATGTTTTTTATGATAGCAAAATATTCCCATTCGTTGGTGTCTAATATCTTTATTTGAGTGTGCAGGAAAATTAATATATGAAAATTAATTTTCAACTCTTCAAAGAGTATTTCCAAAGAAAAAGAAGGATAAAAATAACAAAATGTAATTGTCTAACAAGGAGGAAGCTTATTGGTGAAACAAGGAAGAATGTTGGTTGACAAGCTTCAAATTTAAAGAATGGCGGATTGAAGAGTTTGAGAAACATAACCAACTTAGTCAACCAAGTCAATCGACTAAGTGCTTTCTATCAGAATCTGCAACCTAAAACAGAGCCAACTTAGTCGACCAAGTCAGTCAACTAAGAGCTCTCTGTCTGCAATTTGAACCAGAGCACTACAAGATAGATTAACGGCTAGAACTGATCCTCAACTACTTTCAACGGCCATAAACTGCCAAACTGCCATCAAAGTTATTTCTCCAAGTATAAAAGGGTCTTCCAATGGTTAGAAATCAATTTTTGGAGAGAATTGAAGGCTTCCAAGTGATATAGAGTTGAAAAACCAGAAAATCTTCTTTGCACCTTATTGCACTTAAATGTTAATCTTTGTAATAGAGTTCAGCACTTCATCTTGTACCATCTAGATCAAGTAAGTGATCATAAGTACTTCTTTATTTCTTCTCTTCTTGTAGACTTAGAGTGAGCGAGTCACTCTAAGGGATTTATTCAAGCTTGGATTGCTTGATTGAGTGTAAAGGTTCCAACCTAGCCTAGAAAAGTTGGTTGTTGGGTTTTGGTTGATCTCGGTAAAAACCATTGTTGTAGGTTATGTTGAGCCTTTGAAAAACCACTTTGGGTTTTGGTTGAGCCCGTGAAAAATTATTGTGAAAGGTTGTGGTTGAGCCTTTGAAAAACCACTTTGGGTTTTGGTTGATCCCGTGGAAAACCATTGCTAAAGGTTGTGGCTGAGCCTGTAAAAAGCCATTGTAAAAGCTTGGTGGAAGCTTGTGAATTCCACTGTTTTTAGTGATTTGGTTTGGAAAATCCTTGGTTAAACAATCAAGGTAGTGGTTGTAGGTCTTGGACCGAACCACTCTATATTCTGCTGTCTTATTTATTCTATTTTTCTTTTATTTTCATTCCTCTTTTATCTTGGATTTGTCTACACTTAGAGATAATTTTTGAAAGAGCCAAATTGTGCTATTCACCCCCTTTTAGCACATTTAATTGGGACCAACAAGTGGTATCAGAGCCTAACCTTTATTTTTAAGGCCTAACATCCTTAGGGTAGATTCTAATGGCTCTAGAAAATTTTGTTGATTTTGGGGGTTAATGCATAAATATGCCTTCTCTATTTGATGGCTCTAACTATCCTTATTGGAGCACTAAGATGTCAATATATATTAGAGCTATAGATTATGAGATGTGGGATGTCATTACCGATGGTCCTTTCATTCCAATAGTTACAAATTCGATAAATGGTCAAAAAACTCCCAAACATAGAAGTAAGTGGACAAAATCTGAAATAAAGAGAGTACAAATGAACTCTAAGGCCATGCACAGTCTCATTTTTGCACTTGATTATAGAGAATAAGATAGAGTGTTCATGTGCAAAAGTGCCAAGGAAATTTGGCAAAAATTAGAAGAGTTATATGGAGAAACAAATATGGAAAAGGAATTGGAAGACAACTCTTGCAAGAATCAATGCTCAACAAGCAACATGGCAAATGCAAACAAGGAATCCAGTGAAGATGAATAATCAAATCAAATTGAATTATGCTTCATGGCTTTTAAAGACATAAAGGTAATTTCTTCATCTTGTGAACTTAATTCATATGCTTTTGATGAATTACATGATGTTTTTAAGGATTTAGCTTTTAAGTTTGAGAAAATGAATATAAAGAACAAGAAAATTATTTCCACACTCGATGTTGAATATGAATTTTTGATGTAAACAAAAATTGATTTGGAAAACAAAAATGAAAATTTGGAAAAGGATTTTAAAGCTTACCAAGAGCAAATTGATATTTTGAAAAAAGGGAATTGTGATGTGAAAATAAAATTTGAAGATTTATTAAATGAGAAAGTGGAAGAAAGAGCAAACTCGTGCTTGATGGCCAGAGATGATGAATCCGAGGTGTCTTCTACTTCTTGTGATATTTCAATTGATGAGTTGCAAGATGAATATGAATGTCTCTATGATGAGTTTGGAAAGCTTGCATCAAAATATAAAACTTTGAAAAGAAAAGCTGCATCTCTTGAAAATGATTTGGAAAAGATAAGACATGATTTCAACTCTGTTTTTTAGCAAAGAAATTTTTTGCAAATTGAATTATAACATTCAAAAACAGATTTTGAAAATCTACAATTGGAGTTGAAAAACAGAACAAATGCTTTACAAGCTGTAGTTGATGAAAATTCTGCTCTTAAGAATTTGAGAAAAGAAACATCAAGGAAGAACACATATTTAAGAAAAAAAGCTAATTATTTTTCTTCTAAATGTTATATGTGTGATAAACTTGGTCATTTATCTTATGATTGCTATAAAAGAAGAAACACATAGAAAACAAGAATGATGTGGGTTCTAAAAGGAACTTTATGCAACAAGACTAACTTTCAAGGATCCAAAGCAATTTAGATACCAAAGATCAAATGAAAAATGTCTCTTGTAGGTGTGCTAGAGCAAGGAGAAACAATTCTTGAAGAATGAATGCTCTTGAGTTACACATAAAGGAAAATGGGTGATCTCTATGCTAAAACTCTTTTGTTTGTTTAAATAAGATTTTTGATTGCTTATTTATTAAATGTTTCATTCATTTGCTTGGTTTCTAAAATTGTTTGCGTTTCTACGTTGAAAATTTTAGTTACCTATTCTTGCTTGAATATTAAGTGCATAATTCCTTGAGCTTTATTGATAAATCTTGGCTATCCAACTTGATTTGATATGATACATACTATAAGTTGCAGGGAAGTAAGAATCTAATGATTGAGTATGTATTTATATTTGATCTTAAATATATTATCATTCTTATTTTGAGAAAATTGTTTTATTAAGATTGATTGATTATGGAAAATTGTTTCTATAAAATTTCTTCATGATTTATGACATTGTTTCTATACTACTTCTTTGAGGAAAAATGATTTTTGTAGATAATTTTGAAACATGAAAGGTTAGATAATGTGATAGAAATATGAGCATACTTGATGACTTACACTCACACTTATTCAAGTAGCCCAAGACAAGGAAAATTGAGTTAAAAAAATTTTTGTCTTTGATTTCCTTATGCTTAACATAAGTTGACCATTTGAACAATATTGATTTACATTCTAGAACTTGCTTGAATAGTTCAAGATGGTTGACAATGAACTTGAAAATTTTAACTACTTTGATTGGTACTTTTAAAGCGAAATGAGCTTAATGGAGAAAAATGTTGCCATCCTTTAAGTTTAGAATGATTTAAGAATTGAAAAAGTGTGCTTCATAATGAAAATACTCATGACTTGTTCTTATTGGATGTGCATGCTTGCTTGTTAGCTTGAATGGTCACAAGGGCATTTTCGAAACATAATTGTGAGATATTTGCAAATAACCCTTGACATGCATATACATGATTCATTATGCCCATTACATATTTCATAAATCATTTAGAGCATAATGAAACAAAATTGAGTGACATTGAGCTCATGATTTTTCACAAAGCAAGTCTAATCTTGAATGTTTCAAGTTAAAAAGTTTGCAAATAAAGATTAAATCTTTATCAATTGATTTTCTTGCGAAATCTTTTTATTCTCTTTGATTGAAATTAATTCTTTATTTTTAATGACATAGCATGATTGAGCAAACTTGATTTGATATATTTATATAAATTGCTCAAATTCGATGTTGCTTGGTATTTCTCGTATGATTTCTTAAGCATGATTTTGAGTGTGATAATTTAACATTGATGGAATTTTTCAGGCAAAAGAACATATCTATTTGCAATGTTTGGCATCCTTGAGATTATAATGATTTCAATGATATAAAACTTGAATAAGCATACCTTGTGTTGAAAATGCCATTATATCTTGTTCTTGTTACAAATGATTGCTTGAATAACTTCAAGCGCATTTTTGTCCATATGCTGGAAATGTCACAACCCGAAACCTCCCTCAGGCCCATGACAATCGCTGCAAAGTCTCGGTAAACCTTCATTACTTGGTATATCCACCAAAACCTCGCAAGGCTCTTGCATCAGTTTTCCACCTCCCTTGGGAGCAATTTTCGCCACACAGGGGTATTTTGGTCATTTTTATCAAAAAAATTTCGAAACCTGATAAAAATACAACGTATGGTAGAAAACATCCACTGCCGATTTAAAATAAGTTTTTGTAATCTAAATCAACCATTTAGAGTGAAACGTTGGCTAACTAGACTAAATAAAAATATTTGATAATATATTTCATTTTCTTATAAAACAATTTTTATAGAACTATACATAAATAATTTTTATAGCATGAGAACAATATAAATTCATACATACTATAATTTACAAAGTTATAATGTACAATAATAATTACAATGACAAGTGACCCACAACTACACCAAGTTTTGGTGATAGTAACCTACTATCTTTGAAATAGAGATGTCAACTGGAATCCTCGACAAAATAAGGTATCTACAAGCTACCACAGGCTTGAAATATTTGGAAAGGAGATGGGTGAGATTTTGCAATACCAATGAGTAAACAGACATTATCATAAATATCTAAAAGCGAGTAAAATGGAGGCAAGTTCAAACAACAAATCACAAACCATTTCATAATGTTTTCAATTTATTTCTTAAACCATAAAATATTTGTAATTTACCAAAACAGTTGTTAAGGCTTATGTCTTTTATTAAAAACAAGGCTCAAGCCAAAACTAATCCTCGGGGATACCTTGGCCGAGGCATCTAATCGAGTCCGCCAAGGTTGTTATGATATTTACATGTGAAACACATTTTTATTTTTAAAACAAGCCGTTCCTTGGCGTTGACCGAGTTACACATTCACGTGGGGGTTCGACGTGAAGTGAGCTCTAATACTACCCCGGGAGTTACCCTCCTCGCCTCTACAACCGGAGTAACTATATAACTGGGTTTACCGTGCCCCTCTAATAGGCAGTCCACGGAAACCCGTCACTGCAGTGACTAACCCACCAATTTTAATAAAATTTCGACAGTATAACGTGGCTTTTATTTATTTATCCAGCCTGCATAGTAAAAACAACTTACATAAATTTCCCAATGCACTCACAAAATATAGCCACATATACTCATTTCTCATAAGCCATTCCTAGGAAAATATATATTTTTCAAGTCAATTTGCAGCCTCCAATTACTCAATTTCATAATCAACATAATATATTTTTATTTGTCACATTTATTTCTAAAACATCAAAAATCCAGTTTTAATCTCGTTTTCATTTCATAAAATACATAAAGAGCATTTAAAAATAAACACTAGATAATTTACAATAATAATAAGTTTACTCACCGTGTGTACAAATTAACTGATTTTTAGGTGCCCCGATCACTGTTTGTCGGGTATTGCTTCCTTGCGTTTACAGGAAGGCTCTCCTCTTAAACACATTACAAAATTTTTGAATGGGCTTCTTCCATGATCGCCTGTCTCAACTGGTTTCCCTCAAGAACATAAACTCGATCTCTAAACATCAAGACGTTATCCTCTCTGAGTCTGAACTCACTAACTCCCCCATCGATCAAATTTTGAATTTCTTTTTTGAACTCATCATCACACCTCTGAATGTCCTTGATCTGATTAAGTAACAAAGGTCACACAATGAAGTTTGCCAATAAGGATCCATCCTCACCATTTCTCAACTGGACCCCAAGAGATTTCATCTCTAAAAATGCTCGAAAATAACAACTCTGAAGTGCTGCTAAAGACGATGAAGACTTACGACTTAAGGCATCAGCTACAACGTTCGCCTTTCCCGGATGATAGTCTATCACCAAGTCATAATCTTTTATCAACTCCAACCAACGCCTTTGCCTCAAATTAAGCTCCTTCTGAGTAAGCAAATATTTTAAACTTTTGTGATCTGTAAATATCCGACAATGCTCACCATACAAGTAATGCCTCCAGATTTTTAAAGCAAACACCACAACTGCTAACTCTCAAGCATAGGTAGGGTAATTTGCTTCATGCTTCTTCAACTGCCGGGAAGCATAAGCTATTACTTTCTCATCCTGCATCAACACACACCCTAACCCCAACTTAGATGCATCACTGTACACCACAAATCCCTTACCACTCACAAGAAGTGTTAAAACGAGAGCGGAGGTTACTCAGTTCTTTAGCTCCTGAAATCGATTCTCACAAACATCATCCCACTCAAACTTAACTACCTTACGAGTTAGACAGGTCAAAGGAGCTACAATTAAGGAAAACCCTTGAACAAACCTCCAATAATAACCGGCTAATTCGAGGAAACTACGAATCTCCATTACTGTCTTAGGTTGCTCCCATTGTAAAATTGCCTCTATCTTCTTGGGATCAACATATATTCCAACTCCCAATACTACGTGTCCCAAGAATACCACTTCCTGTAACCAAAACTCACACTTCGAAAACTTTGCATACAATTGTCTTTCCTGCAAAGTCTGTAATACTATACGCAAGTGGTTAGCATGCTTATCATTATCTCTCGAGTAAACCAGGATATCATCAATGAACACAATAACAAACTTGTCCAAGTAAGGGTGGAACACCCTGTTCATGAGATCCATAAAAGTTGCCGGTGCATTAGTTAACTCGAAAGGCATGACTAAGAACTCTTAATGACTATACCGAGTCCTGAACGCTGTCTTGGGTAGATCCTGTTCTTTAATCTTCAACTGATGATACCCAAACCTCATATCAACCTTAGAAAATACTGTAGCTCCCTGTAATTGATCAAAAAGATCATCAATCCTCGGCAATGGATACTTGTTCTTAATGGTCATTCTGTTAAGTTGTCGGTAATCTATACATAACCGAAGTGTACCGTCTTTCTTTTTCACGAATAAAACTGGTGCTCCCCACGGAGATATACTAGGGCGTATAAAACCTTTGTCCACTAACTCTTGCAATTGTACTTTCAACTCCTTCAACTCTGCCGAGCCATTCTATATGGAGGAATAGAGATAGGGGCAATACTCGAAAATAAATCAATGGTGAATTCTAACTCACGATCGGGAAGAAGTCCCGGTAATTCATCAGGAAATACATCGACGAACTCACTTACTACGGGGATATTCTCTAACTTAGGTTCCTCCCTCGATATATCAATCACGTGAGCTAAGTATGCCGGATATCCCTTTCGTACCAATTTCAAAGCTTCGAGGGCCGAGATTACACAATACAGTAATACTCGACGCTCCCCCATAAATACAACTTTTGCTCCCTCTAAACTCTGGAGAATCACTTCTTTCTTAAAACAATCCACCTTTGCTCGATGAGTGGACAACCAATCCATACCCAAGATCAAATCAAAGTCCCTTATCTCCAAAGGGATTAAATCAACCATAAATTCTTCTTCCCTAACTTTAATACCACAGTATCTATAATACGTATTTCTTACTAACCGCTCGCTTAGTGGAGTATGCACTACAATCTCTTCCTCTAATGGCGACAAGTTCCTATTTGAGAATGATGTAAATGATATGCTAACGTATGATCTATCAGAACCCGAATCTATCAAAACATGTGCATCTCTATCAAACATAATCATAGTACTTGTCACTGTGCTAGGTCGAACTCGAGCTTCATCCTCAGTCACTGCAAAGACCCTGGTCGAAATCTAGGGCTGCGATCTGAAAGATGGCTGCACTGGGGTATTACTCCCCAAGCCTGAACGTATCACTGGGCCCTGTCTGGATTGTGATCCCCAAGTGTCTCTCCGCAGTATACGAGGACGAGTCGGAGGAGTAGAAGTAGTTATTGTACCCCGTCTCAACTGAGGACAATCTCTCTTGATATGCCCCTGTTGGCTGCATTGAAAACACTTTACAGGCTGTCTACATGACCCAACATGAAATCCTCCGCAATTACGACATCTGTCAAATCCTCCTAAAGTCCCCCCCTGTCTATTCATCACTGGCCGATCCAATCTAGAAGATCTCGGCTATGATTGCTAAGATGAAGGTCCAGTGAATGCCACAGATGCTGAAGTAGTACTTCCTGTAGTAGATGTTGAATCTCTGCCTCTCTTTGAAGACTAACCTAAGAACATAGGCGGATTCTTCCTCTTTGCGAACTCAGCTCGGATTCGTCTATTCTTAGTGGCGAGCATCTCAACCCATAAGGCCATCTACACGACTTCCTTATGTGGCTCCCTACCAGTCATTGTCATCCGTTCCCTGATCTCATTATGGAGCCCTTCCTCGAAATAATTAGCCTGATCTTGCTCAAATTTCACTAGATCCGGCACATATAACATCAACTCATTAAAACGAGTCTCATACACCTCTACAGTTAGATTTCCTTGTTTCAAGCTCAGAAATTCTCTTTTCTTTTCTTTCTAATGAAAGTAAGTAAAATACTGACCATCAAATTCTCTAAGGAAGTCAGACCATGTCTGAGGAGTAGTGGAACGGCACTTCACCAAATTCCACCAAGTACGAGTCCTCTTCTCTAGTAATCTAGTAGCCACCATTAGCTTCATATCGTCATCTAATCTCATATCAGAAAGAGTCTCCGAAACTTGATTAACCCAATCCTTAGCTGCGGTCGCATCCAACTCACTAGTAAACGAGACGCAACCTAACTGTCTAGCTTCCTTCAATTTCTTAGAAATGAAGATGTTCGGTGTTTTGGGTGGAATAGGAGGTGGTGGTATTGGGGCTATTACAGGGGAATCAGCGGGTGGAACTGGACCAGCCTGAGCCTGGCCCATAAGAGCAACGAGAAAAGTCGCTAATGCCTGAGCTGCCTCGGGTGACATGGCAGGTACGCCAGGAGTAGCAACAGGTGGTGGAGGAGGTACAAGAATGTCCGTAGACTCAGCAGTAAGAACTGCTCTAAAAGAAGACGTAGCCGACTCCTCTTTTATGGAATTCGACAGACTCTGTCTAGGGCGACCTCTTCCTCTACCGGTAAATCTAGTGATAGGTGGTAGCTCACGTCGAGGAGGCATAATGATCTACAAAAAGAACAGAATTGGTTTAGATGACTTAAGGCTCTGTATGCAACTACATGCAACTAACTAATATTAACTAGGCCACACTGACATTGTAAATTATTTTAAAAATAACTTTAAATCCAAGAACTTTAAAATTCAAAAACTTTTTTCAAAACCATAAGCTTTTAAACAGAAAGCTCTGATACCAATAGAATTGTCACGACCAGGAACCTCCCTCGGACCCATGACAACCGCCGCGACGTCCCGATTGACACTCATTACCCGGAATGCCAATCAGAACCCCGCAAGGCTTACATATCAGTTTCTTTCCTTTTTTGTGATAAATCGTTTTTAAACATTCTATTTTAAACAATTTTTAGTAGTTTCCAGCTCAAGTAAATCAAAAGACAAAAATATTTTAAAAGAATTTATAGACAAATATTACTATTCAAAATATTGATTAAAATATAAGATTTTTATATAAAATAATATTTATAGAAAAACGTGTAAGAAATCTTTTATAACTTGGAAGTAAAATAAATTCATACATATAATCATTTACAAAGTTATAATGTACAATAATAATTACAATGACAAGTG
>NC_030851.1:21113620-21171542 GCF_000208745.1 Theobroma cacao | reverse complement strand
ACTTTGTTTTTCTATCACATTTAACCATTTTTCATCATTTTCTCTTCATTTCTCTTAGAATAAAAATCAGTTCATCATCATTGTACATCAATGCATATTCAGCCAAGGGTGGGTATTGTGAAAATTTCATGCTTTCTTGCCCAATTTAATTTCTATACACATTTAACTAACTAAAACTACCAATTTAACTAAAAATCAAAACCTAAAAATTTCAAATTCTCTCCCCTAGAATTTCGGCCAGCCCTTGGTTTCACTTTTTGATCTCTCTCCTCAAGCATTCTTAATGGAAATAAAGGCATAAGAAAGGTAGAAATCAAGCTAAAGTCAAAAAATCTTACTGTTAAACGCGTAAACGGGCGAAAAACGCGAATTCCCCTTTGAATTTTCTTGTTTCTCTTTGGTTTTTCTTTTTTTTCTTCCTTGTCTCTCTATTTTCTCTCTTGTTCTTTCCTTATGGCTGGCCAGCACCTAATATGGGGTTTAAATGGGCTGACTTTTCATTAAAATAATATTAAACCATAAAAAAATGCCATATGTCACTTTCCCATTGGCCCGTTTTTAAAATTTCATCCATTTGTTTCCAAATTTTCACCATACACTTGTCCCACATATCCATAGCTTAGATAAAATTCTCAGACTTATCCAAAGTCTTGGTGGAGTAATTTTTGAAATTTACACTTTTGCCCTCGTAAAAGTGAAAAATTACATTTTTGCTCAAAAAACTGATAAAATATTAAATTTGATCTAAATTCTCTCAAAATCTCAAATTTTGTCCGTGAGTGGTAAAATTACGATTTTGCCCCTAAACATCAAAATTTCCAATTTTACCCTAAATGAACCCTCGAACTCCGAACAATCATTTGTAGTCATTCTTCGACTATAAAATATTAAATTTCATCCTACAATTCCTATTTGAACTAGTTCAAGGTTAAATCAACTCAAGTGTACCGTTAGGTACGATACCGAGTTTCGTCTATTCTTAGGTGCTTTCCTAGCATAATAACATGCTACTCAGTGCATGTATGACATGTGTTTATAGGGTTGGGTTTTATAATTCTACCCCTCTTAAAATAAAATTTTGACCTTAAAATTTCACTTACCAGATTCGACAAATAAATGCTGGTATTGGTTCCTCATCTGATGCTCTACTTCCCATGTCATTTCCCCCATTCGAGCACTTTTCCACAACACTTTGACCATTGAAATACTCTTGTTCCTCAATACTCGATCCTTTCGATCCAAGATACTCACAAGTTGCACCTTAAACTTCAAATCGTCATGCAACTCAATCGGAGGTGCTTCGAGGATGTGAGAGGGATCTGGTACATATTTCTTAACCATGGAGACATGGAAAACGTTGTGGATCCGATCTAACTCCGGAGGTAATTCTAACCGATAAGCCACTGGTCCAATTCTCTCAATGGTTCGGAATGGTCTAATATACCTCGGGTTAAGCTTTTCCCGCTTCGCAAATCGAATCACACCTTTCATTATCCAACAAGATATCATAATTTACCATAATAATTTAATCAAATAAAACTTAATACCACAAAGCATTCAAATTATTACCTTTCCAAGAAGACACCTTAAGAAAAACTCTATCATCGACCTCAAACTTCAAGTCTTTTCTCCGTTTATCTGCATAGCTCTTCTGCCTATCCTAGGCTACCTTTAGCCTCTCTCGTATAACCTTGATCTTGTCATTAGTTAGATCGATCAATTCCACACTAACTAACTTTCTTTCACCCATTTCATCCCAACAAAGTGGAGTACGACATTTCCTTCCATATAAAGCTTTGTATGGTTCCATACCAATGCTAGACTGGAAGCTGTTGTTGTAAGTAAATTCTACTAACGGTAAGTGTCTATCCCAACTCCCAAGAAAATCCATGACACAAGCCCTCAACATATCCTCCATAGTCTGGATAGTCCTCTCTGACTGACCATCCGTCTGTGGGTGAAAAGTAGTGCTAAATTTTAATTTGGTTCCAAGAGCTTCTTGAAATTTTGGCCAGAATCGAGAAGTGAATCGAGGATCTCGGTCTGACACTATAGAAACGGGAACTCCATGTAGCCTCATAATCTCATCTATATAAAGTTGAGCCAGCTTCTCAATAGAGTATGTACTTTGGATAGCTAAAAAGTGAGCGGACTTAGTCAACCGATCTACGATCACCCAAATCGCATCCTTTCCCCTCTATGTCCGCGGCAGTCCCAAAACAAAATTCATAGTTACATGCTCTCATTTCCACTCGAGAACAGGTAAAGACTG
The DNA here is from genome assembly GCF_000208745.1 of Theobroma cacao. Lineage (NCBI taxonomy): Eukaryota > Viridiplantae > Streptophyta > Magnoliopsida > Malvales > Malvaceae > Theobroma > Theobroma cacao. The sequence continues at coordinate 21,169,270 of NC_030851.1, read as the reverse complement.
AAGTGTACCTGCTGGCCTCTGATGCTCCGCCTTAACTTGCTGACATACGAGACACTTTGCTACAAATCCTGCTACGTCTCGTTTCATACCCAGCCACTAATAATTCTCCCTGATAGTCTTATACATCTTGGTGCTTCCGGGATGTAATGCATAGGCAGATGAATGGGCTTCTTCCATGATCGCCTGTCTCAACTGGTTTCCCTCAGGAACATGAACTCGATCTCTAAACATCAAGATGTTATCCTCTCTGAGTCTGAACTCACTAACTCCCCCATCGATCAATTTTTGAATTTTTTTTCTGAACTCATCATCACACCTCTGAATGTCCTTGATCTGATTAAGTAACGAAGGTCACACAATGAAGTTTGCCAATAAGGATCCATCCTCACCATTTCTTAACTGGACCCCAAGAGATTTCATCTCTAATAATGCTCGAAAATAACAACTCTGAAGTGCTGCTAAAGACGATGAACACTTATGACTTAAGGCATCAACTACAACGTTCGCCTTTCCCGGATGATAGTCTATCACCAAGTCATAATCTTTTATCAACTCCAACCATCGCCTTTGCCTCAAATTAAGCTCCTTCTGAGTGAGCAAATATTTTAAACTCTTGTGATCTGTAAATATCCAACAATGCTCACCATACAAGTAATGCCTCCAGATTTTTAAAGCAAACACCACAACTGCTAACTCTAAATCATGGGTAGGGTAATTTGCTTCATGCTTCTTCAACTGTCGGGAAGCATAAGCTATTACTTTCTCATCCTGCATCAACACACACCCTAACCCCAACTTAGATGCATCATTGTACACCACAAATCCCTTACCACTCACAAGAAGTGTTAAAACGGGAGCGGAGGTTAACCGGTTATTTAGCTCCTGAAATCGATTCTAACAAACATCATCCCACTCAAACTTAACTACCTTACGAGTTAGACGGGTCAAAGAAGCTGCTATTAAGGAAAACCCTTAAACAAACCTCCGATAATAACCGGCTAATCCGAGGAAACTACGAATCTTCGTTACAGTCTTAGGTTGCTCCCATTGTAAAATTGCCTCTATCTTCTTGGGATCAACATATATTCTAGCTCCCGATACTACGTGTCCCAAGAATACCACTTCCTATAACCAAAATTCACACTTCGAAAACTTTGCATACAATTGTCTTTCCCGCAAAGTCTGTAATACTATACACAAGTGGTTAGCATGCTCATCATTATCTCTCGAGTAAACCAGGATATCATCAATGAACACAATAACAAACTTGTCCAAGTAAGGGTGGAACACCCTGTACATGAAATCCATAAAAGTTGCCGGTGTATTAGTTAACCCGAAAGGCATGACCAAGAACTCATAATGACTGTACCGAGTCCTGAACGCTGTCTTGGGTACATCTTGTTCTTTAATCTTCAACTGATGATACCCAAACCTCATATCAACCTTAGAAAATATTATAGCTCCCTGTAATTGATCGAAAAGATCATCAATCCTCGGCAATGGATACTTGTTCTTAATGGTCATTCTGTTAAGTTGTCGGTAATCTATACATCACTGAAGTGTACCGTCTTTCTTTTTCACGAATAAAACTGGTGCTCCCCACGGAGATATACTAGGGCGTATAAAACCTTTGTCCACCAACTCTTGCAATTGTACTTTCAACTCCTTCAACTCTGCCGGAGCCATTCTATATGGAGAAATAGAGATAGGGGCAGTACTCGAAAATAAATCAATGGTGAATTCTAACTCACGATCGGGAGGAAGTCTCGATAATTCATCAAGAAATACATCGGGGAATTCACTTACTACGAGGATATTCTCTAACTTAGGTTCCTCCCTCGATATATCAATCACGTAAGCCAAGTATGCCAGATATCCCTTTCGTACCAATTTCAAAGCTTTGAGGGCCGAGATTACACAATACGGTAATACTCGACGCTCCCCCGTAAATACAACTTCTGCTCCCTCTAAACTCTGGAGAATCACTTCTTTCTTAAAACAATCCACCTTTGCTAGATGAGTGGACAACCAATCCATACCCAAGATCAAATCAAAGTCCCGTAACTCCAAAGGGATTAAATCACCCATAAATTCTTCTTCCCCAACTTTAATACCACAGTATCTATAATACGTATTTCTTACTAACCGCTTGCCTAATGGAGTATGCACTACAATCTCTTCCTCTAATGGCGACAGGTTCCTATCTGAGAATGATGCAAATGATATGCTAACGTATGATCTATCAGAACCCAAATCTATCAAAACATGTGCATCTCTATCAAACACAATTATAGTACCTGTCACTGTGCTAGGTCGAACTCGAGCTTCATCCTCAATCACTGCAAAGACCCTGGTCGAAATCTAGGGCTACGATCTGGAATATGGCTGCTCTGGGGTATTACTCCCTATGCCTGACCGTATCACTAGGCCCTGTCTGGACTGTGATCCCCAAGTGTTTCTCTGCGGTATACTAGGACGAGTTAGAGGAGTAGAAGTAGTTACTGTACCCCGTCTCAACTGAGGACAATCTCTCCTGATATGCCCTTGTTGGCCGCATTGAAAACACTTTACAGGCTATCTACATGACCCAACATGAAATCCTCCATAATTACGGCATCTGTCCAATCCTCTTGAAGTCCCCCCCTGTCTACTCATCACTGGCTGATCAAATCTAGAAGATCTCGGCTATGACTGCTGAGATGGAGGTCTAGTGGATGCCACAGACGCCGAGGTAGTACTTCCTACAGTAGATGTCGAATCTCTGCCTCTCTTTTAAAATAACTTTAAATCCAAGAACTTTAAAAATCAAAAACTTCTTTCAAAACCATAAGCTTTTAAACCGAAAGCTCTTATACCAACCGAATTGTCATGACCCGAAACCTCCCTCGTGCCCATGACAACCGCCGTGATGTCTCGATTTACACTCATTACCCGGAATGCCAATCGGAACCCCGCATGGCTTACGTATAAGTTTCTTGCCTTTCCTATGAGCAATCGTTGTTAAACATTCCATTTTAAACAATTACCAGTCATTTTCGACTCAGGTAAATCAAAAGATAAAAATTATTTTATTTTTATTGTTAAAAGGATTTATAGACAAATATTACTATTCAAAATATTGATTAAAATATAGCATTTTTATAGAAAACAATATTTATAGAAACACGTGTAAGTAATTTTTTGTAACGTGGAAGTAAAATAAATTCATACATACAATGATTTACAAAGTTATAATGCACAATAATAATTACAATGACAAGTGGCCCATAAATACACCAAGTGTTGGTGATAGTAATCTACTGTCTGTGAGATAGAGGGGTCAACTGGAATCCTCGACAAAATCGGGTATCTACAAGCTACCACAAGCTTGAAACATTTGAAAAGAAAGTGGGTGAGATTTTGCAATCCCAATGAGTAAACAGACATTATCATAAATATCTAAAGACGAGTAAAATGGAGGCAAGTTTAAACAACAAATCACAAACCATTTCATAACGTTTTCAATTTATTTCTTAAACCATAAAATATTTGTAATCTACCAAAACAGTTATTAAGGCTTATGACTTTTATTAGAAACAGGGCTCAAGCCAAAAACTAGTCCTCGAGGATACCTTGGCCGACGCATCTAACCGAGTCTGCCAAGGTTGTTAAGATATTTATATGTTAAACACATGTTAGTTTTGAAAACAAGCTGTTCCTTGGCATTGGTCAAGTTACACATTCACGTGGAGGTTCGACGTGAAGTGAGCTCTAACACTACCCCGGGAGTTACCCTCCTCGCCTCTACAACCGGAGTAACTATGAAACCGGGTTTACCGTACCCCTCTAATAGGCAGTCCACGAAAACCCGTCACTGCAATGACTAAACCCACCAATTTTAATAAAATTTTGACAGTATAATGTGGCTTTTATTTATTTACCCAACATGCATAATAAAAGACAGCTTACATAAATTCCCAATGCAATTATAAAATATAGCAACATATACTCATATATCATAAGCCATTCATAGGAAAATATATTTTTCAAGACGATTGGCAGCCTCCAATTACTCAATTTCATGAACAAAAGTTTCTTATTTCAGATAATCAACACAATATATTTATTTGTCACATTTACTTCTAAAACATCAGAAGTCCCATTCTAATCTCATTTTCGATTCATAAAATACATAAAGAGCATTTAAAAATAAACTCTAGATAATTTACAATAATAATAAGTTTACTCACCGTTTATACAAATTAAATGCTTTCTAGATGCCCCGATCACTGTTCGTCGGGTACGACTTCCTTGCCTTAACCGGAAGGCTCTCCTCTTAGACACATTGCAAAAATTACACAATTCACCACATTGATGCTAAATCACTATATAATTGACTTAAATCCTATACTAATGCATGGTATGAAATGCAATAGCCTAAAATGGCTTAAACGCGGTATTAACCTATTTTTGACACTTTACCTGATAAATTGTTAACGCGCTCCATTTTAGCTCTAAATTATCCCATTTTCTCTCCAACATTTCTAACCATTAAATATCAGCCAATAACCCTCTAAAATCACCAAAATCAGCTCACTTTCCTCCTTGGAAAATTAGGTCAAAATGGGACATTAACTCGGTTAATTTTCCACTTTGTTTTTCTATCACATTTAACCATTTTTCATCATTTTCTCTTCATTTCTCTTAGAATAAAAATCATTTCATCATCATTGTACATCATTGAATATTCTGCCAAGGGTGGGTATTGTGAGAATTTCATGCTTTCTTGCCCNTTGCCCAATTTAATTTCTAAACACATTTAACTAACTAAAACTATCAATTTAACTAAAAATCAAAACCTAAAAATTTCAATTTCTCTCCCCTAGAATTTCGTCCAGCCCTTGATATCACTTTTTGATCTCTCTCCTCAAGCATGCTAAATGGAAACAAAGGCATAGGAAAGGTAGAAATCAAGCCAAAGTCGAAAAATCTTACCATTAGATGCGTAAACGGACGACAAACGCGAATTCCTCTTTGAATTTTCTAGTTTTCCTTTGGTTTTTCTCTTTTCTTCATTTCCTCTCTATTTTCTCTCTTATTTTCTCCTTATGGCCAACCATCACCTGATGTGGGGTTTAAATGGGCTGATTTTCCTTTAAAATAGTATTAAATCATTAAAAAGTGTCATGTGTCACTTTTCCATTGGCCTGTTTTAAAATTTCATCCTTTAAACTTCAATTTTTCACCACTTAAAATACCATAGTTATTCATACCAAAAATAAATAAATCCTATGATCTTGACAAGTTTTGGGTGGTGAAAATTACGGTTTTACCCCGGAGAGACAAAATTACAGTTTTGCCCCCATGTTCTGAAAATTGTCGAAACTGAAATTTTTCACTTCCTATCATTAAATTATACTCCAAATAGTTAATCTTGGTCAAAAATTTCACTCCATGATCAAATTATTATCTTAGGTGGCAAAATGACGATTTTACCCCTGAACATCAAAATTTTCAATTTTTCTCCAAATGAACCCTCGAACTCCGAACAATCATTTTTAGTCATTCTTGACTATAAAATATTAAATTTCATCTTACGATTCCTATTTGAACTAGTTCGATGTTAAATCAACTCAAGTGTACCGTTAGGTACAATACCGGATTTCGTCTATTCTTAGGGGCTTTCCTAACGTAATAACATGCTATTCAGTGCATGTATGTTATGACATGTGTTTATAGGGTCGGGTTTTACATATTATGTTCCGGAAGTAAGAAAGAATCTTGTGTCAGGTGGCTTGTTGAATAAGTATGACTTCATATTAATATTTGAAGCAAATAAATTCATCTTTACAAAAGGTGGACAATATGTGGGAAATGGATATTATTGTGAAAATATGTTCAAGCTCAATACTAATAAGAAAATTCTAATTCTACTTATATTGATGCCTCATTTAATGTTCATGATAGTAAAGCAATTTTGACTAATCTATGGCATAATAGATTAGGTCATGTTCATTATAAAAGAATGCTAGATATGGCTAAGTTAAAGTTAATACCTAACATTGATGAAAGTAATGATATGTGCAAGACATGCATGGTCACTAAAATCACAAGAAGTTCATTTCCTGAGGTAGAAAGAAACACCAAATTACTTGCATTAATACATTTTGATGTTTGTGACACGCATAGTACTCATTCTATCGGTGGAAAAAAATACTTCATAACATTTATTGATGACTTCTATAGATATTGCTATGTTTACTAATCGCATACTAAAGATGAAGCAATGGAGAAATTTAAAATTTATAAAAGAGAAGTTGAATTGTGTTGTGAATTGCTTATTAAATGTTTACGAAATGATAGAGGAGGTGAATATTATGATCCCAAGTATTTTGAGTTCACTGGTATTATTCATGAGACTATCGCTCCATACACACAAGAACAAAATGGTGTAGCAGAACGTAAGAATCGAGTTCTTGCGAAAATTGTTAATGCTTTGCTTTCTAATTCAAGTTTGGGAAAAGGTTTTTAGGGCGAAGCCTTATTAACGGCTTACCATATACTAAATAGAATCCTAAACAAAAGGAGCAAAACTATTCCTTATGAACTATGGAAAGGAAGAAAGCCAAACCTTAATTATTTAAGAGTTTAGAGATGTCGTGCCATAGTAAGAGTTCCAGAGCCAAAGAAAAGGAAATTGGGTGAAAAGGGAATTGAATGTATATTTATAGGATATGCTGAACATAGTAAAGCATATCGTTTCATGGTGATAGAGCTCAATGATTCATATTCCATTAATACAGTCATAGAATCAAGGGATGATATCTTTGATGAAACAAGGTTCAATTCAATTCCAAGATGCAAGGAACTAGTAACAGAAAGTGATAAACTTTTGAAAAATGGCAAGAAAACTATTGAGCTTCGAAGGAGGAAAAAAATTAGAAAAGCAAAGAAATATGGATCCGATTTTCTCATGTACTTAGTAGAAGGTACAAGAGGGGAAACATGTGAATACTTACCTTACTGCTTTAATGTAGAAGGTGAGGGTGATCCTCAAACTTATGAGGAGGCATTGAAGTCTCGAGATGCTTCATTTTGGAGAGAAGCAATACAAGATGAGATGGACTCAATAATGGGAAACAAAATGTGGAACTTGGTAGACCTTCCACCAGGTTCCAAGCCAATAGGTTGTAAGTGGATTTTCAAAAGGAAAATGAAAGTTGATGGAACCGTAGAAAAGTTTAAAGCAAGGCTAGTGGCAAAAGGCTTTAAACAAAATGAAGTTGTTGATTATTTTGACACATATGCACCGGTAGAAGAATAGCTACAATTAGGGTGCTTATAGCACTTGCATCCATATATAAGATGGTAATTCACCAGATGGATGTTAAAATAGCATTCCTAAATGGTGAGTTAGATGAAGAGGTGTATATGGAACAACCTAAAGGGTTTGTACTTCTTGGTCAAGAAAGGAAAGTATGTAAGCTTGTAAAGTTCTTGTATGGATTAAAACGAGCACCTAAACAATGGCATCAAAAGTTTGATGAGGTTGTGCTAGCTAATAGCTACAAGATCAATCAATCTGACAAATGTGTCTATAGTAAGTTCCATAACGATAGAGGTGTCATCATTTGTTTATATATAGATGACATGTTAATCTTTGGTACCGATTTGGAACAAGTGGAAGACACAAAAAGGTTCTTGTCAAAGAATTTTTACATGAAAGATATGGGTATGGCGGATGTTATTCTTGGTATAAGAATAATGAGAGACAATAATGGCTTAACATTATCTCAATCTCATTAGATCGAAAAGATTGTAATGAAGTATGGCAAGTAAGATTGTATGCCAATGACTACGCCTTATGATTCTAATATAAGGCTAGTACCCAACAAAGACAAGCCAATAGCACAAAATGAATATGCGAAGGTGATTGGATGCTTAATGTATGCAATGGTCTGTACAAGTTCGAATACTACTTTTACGGTAGGGATGCTAAGTCGATTTACAAGTAATCCAAGTAAACAGCATTGGTATTGTTCATAGAGTTCTAAGGTACTTAAAGAGTACAAAGAATTATGGCATTTGTTATTCAAGTTTTCCTTCAGTTTTAGAAGGGTATACAAATGCTAGTTGGAACTCAAATAGAACGGATTATACATCCACGACTGGTTGGATTTTTATAATTGGTGGGGGCGCTGTTTCTTGGGGTTCTAAGAAACAATCTTGTCAAGTGGACTCCACCATGGCGGCTGAATTTATAGCCTTAGCATCTGCCACCCAAGAAGCGGAATGGTTGAGAGATTTACTTTATGAAATTCTGTTGTGGCCTAAACCAATGGCACCAATCTTGATATATTGTGACAATGAAGCAACTGTATCAAAGGCATATAATCAAGCTTATAATGGAGAGAATCGATATATTGGACTTTAACACAGAATTGTAAGACAAAGAATTAGTGATGGTATAGTCACTATAAGTTACGTGAAGTCTGGTGAAAATTTAACGGATTCGTTTACCAAAGGTCTTAAAAAGGACTTGGTAGTAAAGACCTCAAGAGGGATGGGTCTCAAGCCTATCAACTAAATCTCCAATGGTAGGAGCTCACCTCGACGTTTGCGGCCAACCTGTAAGTCTTGGGTACTGATCATTTTACCACATGGAGATTGCAAGCACTAAAATATATTTTCCATCCCAAGGTGTATAGTGTTTGGTTCCCATAATGTGTAAAGTAAGGTTGAACGAAAGTTCTTAATAGACCCATAACATGTATATGTTGAATTACTATAATTACGGGGTACTTTCCATGGGGGCTACCTATATGAGTGAAAGCGTGGCCGCTTCTAGGAGCTAAAGGCTTGACTCCGACAGCACTCATGAATGGATGCAAAGCACATGGCCATAAAATGTGTTAGCAAAACTAGATACAAAGTGAGCAAGGAAGCTTGTGTGTGTTTAGTGGCCAGACTAGTCAATGAAGAATTGATGGTTCAATGCTTAGTCAACCACTCAATTCAGACTAGAACCAACCACACTCACTAAGTAAAGGTTCAAATCTCTGGAATACCTTCATTTATGGACAAGGTTCCCAAAGTTGTTGGTATTTGGAAATTTTGAAAATGGTGGGGGATTGTTGGTGTATTTTCAAAATTAAAAGATATGTCACATGATGAAAAGCTATCATTAGCTCAAAAGTTATGTCATGAAAAGTGACATAATGTGTCTATTAGATAATAGGCAGGTTTTCATGTGAATGGTTATGTCTCTTGAAAAGTGACATCCAAAAGTTATGAGACATATTGAAAAGACACCATGGCTCAAAAATTAAATGTGAAAAGTTATTGTTTTAAGTTATAACTTAAAAGTTATAATTTATGGAATGAATAGTTATCTTTTCATAAGATGACTATTGAAACAATACCTTTATCCAAAATTTGTGTTGGCAAAAATGTAGAGATGCATTTTAGACAAAAAGTGTCTTTATGAAAAGGTTATGTCCTTGAAGAAGAGATACTTGGAAGCCTATATAAAGGGCTTGTTGTTGGGTGAGGACTGATCATGAATCAAATACAAATAAAATTGCAGCAGAAACAAATTTAAAAAATTAAATTACGCCTCACCTTTCTAGGATCTTTTCCATGACAAATCGAGTACATAATTAAATTAAAATAAAAGTATATGATCATATCACTTTACCTAAATAACAAAGGTTGATGAATCCTTTATTAAACTACCAAATCAACCTTCAAAAAGCTCAACCACCTCAGCCTGGTTGTTGCAAACCAAAGCTGTCCAAGGAATCCTTATGTAGCCTCTAATGGTGATCCACACCAATGAATGAGAAAATCTTTCTTTAAGGATTGGGAGTGCTATGCCTTGACAATGTGCTAGCAAAGATGAGTTTCATAAACTCATAATCCACACAAAATTGTGGGGCTGAACACACAAAAGAAATGAATGAAAAACTATTTTTTCTTCACACAAGGAATGGCAAGACAAAAGAATTTCTAATGTGTCGTTGACTCCCCTTTTTTTCAACCATTTTATACTTTTTTGTTTGGAGGCTATAGTAAGGTATTTATACCTTGGATTAATTTTAAACCTTAATTACAAAGCTATTTTGTAATTGCCAATTAATTTAATAATTTAATTAAATAATTTAATTAAGTCCTTAAGAAGCCCAATTAACTTAATTATTTAATTTAATTGATTAGGCCCAATAACTTAATTAAACAAATTAATTAATTAAGCCCAATAATTTAATTAAACAATTTTAATCAAGTGCTTGAGAAGCTCATAACTTCTAATTTGATTAAGTCCAACTTAATCACTTCTCCCATTTTATTTTCAACATTCATATTAGGTGTGTGACCCATTAGGCTTCTAACATGTTGGCAATGAACTCAACATATAATTTTTAAGTTAAACTTAGAATTAGATAAATTAAAACTACTTTAAATTTATCATTAATCAAGTTAACTATCTATAGTTCATAGACCAAGATTGGGATCTAGCAATCCATCATGGCCACCTAAATGTTAGAAGAGTCAAGATGATTTGACTCAACCTTTCAGTGATCAGTCTTTCAGTGTAATTCATTCCCTTATCATATATCCCAGAGATGTAAGAGCATTGTGTAGTGTCTACTCTTATTGATCTCCATATTCTTTCTTAAAATTTGATCATCAGCTTTATAAAGACTTATGAAACTCTTTTCATAATCTTCAAGTCGCCTTGGCCAAGGACTTCAATCAGCTAATATCAACCAAGAACAGCTAGGATATGTCCCCTACATCACTTGGGGTGATGATTCCTATCTTGACCACTCATTTGCCTTCACATGCTTCATGCTATACCCAAAAGTATCCTATTTAGGCATCCTTGGTTAGGCACCCGTGGGGATGAAATCAAAGCATAGCACTCCACACATAAGACAACCTGATGTCTCAAGTCTAGGGAGTATTTACACAACTAACACATGAGAAGTATTGCATAGACACTTGAGTGAAATACCAAATGCACTTCTCATGGCGGGTCATGTTCAGTGAACTTACTCTCCTAGGTAAGCACCTACATTCTAGTTCCAAGTATCTCTATACTTCAACCTATGAGATCGGTTGCTTACTTCTCAAGTAAAGAACATAGAATGTACCAGTCTCTAAGTATCATTTGTCACAACCCAATTTTCGGGCCATGATTGGCGCATGGGCCCAATGGACGTAACCCACTAAGCCTAAGCAAGCCTATTTATATAATCGTACTCATTATCCCATCAACTATTCTTACATATACATCTCATAATCTCAACACTTTAAGTGCTTTAATAGTAAATTATAATAATCAAAACTGCATTTATATTATCCCAAAATTACATTAACTATTACCACTCATGGTAGCTTTACCAATCAAAATGTACATATATGGTCTAAGGTATACATCTTAGTACTTTACATCACAGGTACGTATTTACAACAAAAATGACTTTGGGCTTCCAGCGGAGTGACCAAGGTGAAGGTGCGGCTACGAAATGCCAAGATCCCTACCAAGGTTACGAATCTACGAGAACACCTCGACCTAGTTATTGGTTGCCTCTTGATCTAAAAACATGAATTTGAAAAAGGTGAGTATAAACTTAGTGAGTGAACATAAGAAGGGAACAAGCAATCGATAGGAAGAATTTGAAAATCATGATGCACTTGTTGCAAAAACAATGCAATTGATTTAATTTCTTACTAAAAGCCCCTCCTTTCAAACTTTGATTAATAACCTCATAGTGTTGCAAAAACCCATGATCAATCCATAAAGTTAAATGGGTGAAAAATATGTCAAAATCAAGCAAGGTAGCAAGCATGGCAGCAAGTTTCTCGCTGCAGCGAGAAACAGTCTCAATTTGCATGTGTTTCGTTTTTCTAGAATATCTCCCACTACAGAAGTCTAATTGACCTGATTTTTAAACCATTAGAAAGATAAGAGGTAGAGATACAACTTTTATGTTTATCATTTTTCCCAGTTCAGAAAGGAAGATGGTTAAAATCTTCATCAAAGTGAAAGCACTGCACCAAAACTCGAGAGTTTCTCACTGCAGTGAGAATCAAGCCAATGTGACCCCCAAAACCCGAGAGTTTCTCACTGTAGCGAAAATGAATCTCACTATAGTGAGAAATAGAGCATTTTAAGTGAAATGGGTCTTGTTGCATCAAAAGCCATTTTCTTGTTGAAATGAAAAGCAATTTGGGAGCAATTAACAATACCAACACACATCATAATCACAATTATTTTCATAAACTTTCTATAACATATATATATTTGTATATACATACATCATCATGCATACCATCCCACCACACTCAACTCAATGCAATATCATCATCATGTGTGCACTCCTTACTCTCACACTTCAACATCATCATGTGTGCACTCCCTACTCGCACACTCTATCATCATCATGTGTGCACTCCCTACTCGCACACTTCAACATCAGCACACAACATTATTCATCAATACAAAACATATATTCATATATATACCTACCAACATAATATAGAAGCACATGGATTCATCTTTTTACACATTTCACATTTTTCACAGCATCAAAATATTTTATCAAAGGCTTGATCCCTGGCACACATTTTTACAGAAAAGTTGGATAAAATCATTCAAATGTTCATTCAAACACATTACATTTCCCAAAGAAATTTTGAAATGCAAGTTCACTCACCAGTCTATATTGTTGTTTTGGTGGGCTCTAGCTTAGACTAATGTTCTGAATGGAGGTGTAGGGTTTCATTGGAACCTATCACACACAACAACATCACCATCAACCCAACTTGGCATTATTACTATTCCAAAGCTATTTTCTAAATTGGGTTCTACTAGTCATTCATAACTAGTTTCCAACTACTATTAAATGGCTATTATTTGCACCATCCTAATCACTTTAAAATGAATAAACAACCTCAACTACAAAACATTCCCAATTCTCATCATTAACTATTCTCAACACTTAAATATCAAATTCTAATTCCCTACTCACCTTGGTAGCTTCGTAGTTGAATCTCTTTTCAAAAATTTCAAGCTATTATGGAAGCTCCCTCTTTCTCTCTCTAAACATCTAGCTAGTGAGAGAAAGTATGCAAGTAAGATTTTTTTTTTCAAGGGTTTTAAAGTGAGAGAGTGAAAGAGCACAAAGGTTCTATGAAAGGGTGCACAAAAACATGAAAAGTGGAGCTAGCTTGAGAGAGTTATGGAAGCTTGAAAAGAACTCCCATGGAGGATGAAGAAACGTGAGAGGGAAGAAGGAAGAAGAAGAAGAAGCTACTGAAAAATGTGAGAAGAAGCTACTGGAAGATGATATTTATAGCTCAAGCTTATCTAACTCCACTTAAATTATGAAAATACCCTTAGCAAGTTAACTTATTCTTCTCCAATCCTTTGTGCAATCTTTTTACTCTTTTGACACTAAGGCTAAGTCGACAATGGTCTAAAAATACTCGGGTTTATGAAAAATTAAAATTTTGACCAAAGATGAAAAATGACCATTTTGCCCCTACTTTGGAAATCATTATTATTTTTATTTCCTTTGTCATTTAGATCTTATTTTCATCATTCATTTATGCTTTAGGCCTACTTAGGCCTTAAAAATGTTTGAAAGCATACTTCTAGGAGCTCACTAAAGAAATGATGAAATTACCCTTGGCTCGAGTTATCGTGTCTACACTTAGTTATGAGGCTATAAAGGTCGAGGTCTCACATCATCGATGTCCAGTCTCAATGATACATTGACCAAGAATATTTTGAGATTACGCTTTGATGGATAAGGATCTCATAACTACAACCCATTACAGTTTCCTTGCAAGGCATATTAATCTCATGGACTTCATTCAATTAGACTTATAACTTGTTATAATTAATGTCTTATTGATGAAGGAAAACCTTTAATCATTAAACATGAATGATGTTGTTGCATGATTGGAATCAAGCCTTAACCAATCCCAATTGGCTACAGGGCTCATCCCAACACTTGTTGCCAACCATTTTGACACACCAAAAATTCAGAGACAAACAAGAGCAGAAAAAGTGAAGGGCAAGAAAAGTGTTGTGTTTTATAAACATAAATACTTAAATTCCCACCAACTACAAAAGCTTCCAAATTCCTTATAATCTACTTGCTGCAGAAAGTAGGCTCTAAGGCTAAACAACTTTGCAAACCCTCAAGTGTATCTAGCGGTCTACTTTCGTTAAGTGCAAGACGAAGTTAGACGTTGGCTTCATTGTATCCCTAAGACTATTCACATTATTCCCCTTTGCATACCAAGTGGTGGGGGCAAAATAAGTCTTAAAGATAGCGCCTATTTAAAGGCTCGCCTTGAAGTCAATTTTGCCTATTCTTGAATACCGTATAAACCCCCCGTTAAAACCAACATGAGTTAGAGTCTTCATGTGCCAAACCACCAAATTGCACTAAATGTTGAATCATTTGGATGATAGCTAGCTTGATCTCAAAACTATTTGCTTGTATGGCTAGCCCCCAAATGCTAGATCTAGCCCTATCAATAGAGGGCTTGGCATAATCTTTGAGAGGCCATGGCACTACCTCTTCATTGTTTGCTTCTCCTACATTGCCAACGGGTATGGTTGCCATTCTCCTCAAGGTAAGCAGAGTACGCTAAATTTCAAGGTCAAATGCTTCAAGCACTTCCCCTCTAGCAGATGTCATGCACTAGAAAATAAGACCTGAAAATAAACAAAGAAAACAAAAATTTAAAAGCTCTCAAACTAACAAGTAAAATCAAATTAAATGCAATTTTTTTTCAATCCCTAGTAACAATACCAAAAACTTGATGCGAATAAAATAACACTAGCAAGTGTACAAATCGTTCAACTAATAAAGAGATAAGTAAGATAACGTTCCCAACGAGGATTGATAAAAATATGCAAATAAATGATCAAACCAATAATGTTATTTAAGAAATTGAATATGAGAAGATATGGTGAATTAAATCTATTAAAGGCTAAACAAAAATAAACAGCTAATAAAATTTAATACAAGTGAAAAATATCAAGAGAAATCCTATAAAAGGAAATGTTAGGTGGTCAATTTCACTTACTCCTATATAACTAAAAGAATCAACAAACAAGTTTCAAACTTTATAATTCATGAGATGGTAGAATTCCCTAATGTCTTAATTATCCATATTTCAGGTCTAATTAACTACCTTAAATATCTATAACTTTAAATATCCATATTTCAGGTCTATCCTCAATTAAATCAATTTGAGGTGCAATAGGTTTAGGGAATCCCTTTTCTTTTCGTTTAAGTCTTTCTATTTGATTACAACTTAAACTAACCATACAAATCATCTAAGATCCCTATTTAGTTACTCTTAGTCAATTTATGGCATGTACAAGATATTTAAGAATCGATTTATCATTCAAAAGCTCATCAAACATAGCTTTTTTATTCTATCATAGTTGTGTAATAGAATCCCAATCAAAATAATAAAAGAATTAAGATTAATAGAACATGCTCTTCATGAAAATATAATTCAAAACTTACTCCTAATGAAATTCTCAAGACATAGGTTCCGCTACATCTTCCCCTAACAAATAAAAATCTACTCCATAACAAAATTTAATAAACACCAAAGAGTATTGGAAGACATGACCTTAACCTATTACAATTGAGAAAAAGAAAAAGAAAGAATAAATTTTCTTGATGAAAAAATTCTCAAAGCCATGGTTCCTATCTTCTTCTCTAAGGTAAAGCTCTTTTTTTTCTTCTTTTCTTACATTTTTTTCTTAAATTTGCTCCCCTCTTTTCTTCTGGCAGTAGCTGCTAAATAAACAACCCAAGTTGTATATTGCCACATCAACTCTATCCTAGCTAAGAGTTTTAATTCAAATTAACTGCTAACTTGTGATAACTCCTTCAGATAATTGCATCACAAATAAATCCAACTTAATCACTTCAGCTCACAAGTCCTTTTGAAATTTAAATTCTCAACAAGCACATCATTTGACTCTTTTCAAAATTTAAAACATCCAGCTCATCCAATTAGAAGTCCACCATTCCTCAAACTCAGTTCACAGTAACTAGCAACTTGTTGCAAATATTTCTCTTTGATCCCATTCAAACTAGGCAAAATGGAAAACATAAGAATTATAGCCATGTTTCTTAGCTTTCTGATGCCTCCAAAACGACACCATTTAGACTTCTAGAGAAACAGTTATGCATAAATTATCAAAATAGGTCTAAGAAAAGATCTTGCCAACAATAACACCATAGCAACTTGCCCTTTTTGACCCATGCATGGAAAATTAATCAAATAAGTTTCTCAATCACATTAAATAGACAGAATTATTTGATAAATCCTATAACTATATGTGGTCAAATATGAATATAAATAGGACTTATCTTACAGCATGAAGCACATAAAGGCAAATGAGTAGTCAATATAAGATTCATCACTCTAAGTAATTAAGGAGATGTATCTCAATTATTTATACCCTAAGTTAGCTTATGTGTAGACTCTAGCCAAAGCACAATAGATTTTAGGAAATAAGTTTCCTATAATTAATGATAGCTAATTAGTGTTATAATTGAAATGGAAGGTTTTGGAGTTGACACTGCACCATGCTCTTAAGCTTCTGAGATACATGATGAAAGGATTGAATTGCGCACAAAGACTAATCACTAAAAATTTGAGTCAAACCATTTTAACTCTTCTAACATTTGGGGAACCATGATGGATTACTAGATCCCACTCATGGTTTATGATCATAAAATGGTTGATGTGATCAATGATAAATTCAAAGTTTGAATTTATCTAATCCTAAAATTAATTTATGGATTACATTTTAAGATCATTGCCAACATGTTGCAAGCCTAATGGGTCACACACAGAAGGTGAATATTGAGATTAAATTGAAAGAGTTGATTAAGTTGGACTGAATCAAAATTGAAAGTTATGAACTTCTATTGAACTTAATTAAAGGTTTAATTAAGCGCCAGGACCAATTAGCAATTACAAGGAAAAGTAATTAGAGATGAAATTGGTCCATGGTATAAATACCTTGCTTGAACCAACTCATCCCATTAACCTAGCCACCACTCAACATTAATGAGTAGTGTAGTTGCCCTTTGTGAGTGTGTAAAGAGAAAATTATGTTTTTCTCTTTTTCTTTTTGGTTAGGATGAAAATAAGGGAATGGTGTTTTAGAACACATCCTTACTAGCACATTGAAGGCTTAGCAATCCCACCCTATTGTAGGGATTTCTCCATTCATCATGTAGACTTTCGTTATAGGCTACACAAGAATTTCTTGGACAGCTTTGGTTTGCAACAACTGAGCTTGGTGTAAGGTCTCTTAAAAGGGTTGTTTTGGTGGAATTTGGACAAGGAATCAAACTTTCCTTTGTCCCTAAGGTAATGACTAGATCACATATGTGTTTTAATGCATTACATATCATCCAAAGGCCTTTTGAAAGTGACCTTGGGTGGAAAGGTCAATTTTAATTGTTATTCTACTACATTTGTTTTTATTTATTTTGGTTTTTGCATTACAATGCATGGTTGGGGCCTTTCCCATCATGAAATGCATGATTATGAATTTTTATGTAATGTAGTTTCCACATACATGATGAGTTAAAAAAGGGATAATTTGATGAGCATGATTGTGAATGTCATGAAATGAGTTACGGATATGATGGATCATAAAGTTAAGGAAATCTAAGGTATTAAGGATTAAACCACTATCTACTTTGAGTTGAGGCTAGCACCATTTAAGTATGGGTGAGGTGAAATGCCACTCACAAAGGTCAACAAAATCCAAGGTAGTGGAGATTTGTCCACTATCCATTTTGAGTTGGGACAGCCACCACTCAAGTATGGGTGAGACTAAATGCCACTCACAAAATTTAAGGAAATTTGAGGTAATGGGGATTTGATCATTATCCGTTTTAAGTTGGGGTGAGCACTACTCATAATAATATGTTTGATAATTCTTAAAGGATTTTAGGAACTATCTGAGTTATGTACATGATGAATATGAGATTAATGTGGTTATCCTAGGTTCAAAATGTTGATATGATTAAGTGTTCATATTATGTGTTAATGTGTAAATGGTCATAAGGAAAACTAGAAAGCTAGAAAGCTAGAAAACAAGTATAAGCTTTAATGGGATGAATGGTACCCACTGTATGGGTTTGAATACAAGGTAAGTACCACTACCAAAGGTAAGGTGCCACTACCAAAGGAACAAAGAAATATCTCATTTTCTCTTCATAAATATTTTGTATTTGGACTACGAACTTGTTTATCCAAATGGTTGCGTAACTTGGATTTAAACTACATATGTGAGAAGTGCTTTGAAATAATGATATTGTGCATTTGAAATAAATTATAAGCAAAAACTCTTTCCCTTAACTTGTCCCCTTCCTGTATTCACTAATGGTGTTTTTATGACATACACATTAGTTTCTCATTTTTTTTTATAAATCAGTGAGATGGCTCTCTAGTAGCCAGTGTCACAAAAACATGATCCGTTCTTTCTTGGTAGGTATTCTAGCAGTCGCTTACAACCTAGAAGGTCAAGCATGTTCTACTGATGAGTTGGTCTTTATATTCTTGTTTATAAACCCTTCAACATGTTTTAACTATGAAGCCATTGAATGGCATTATACTTTTATAGAATTATACAAATTTGATGGATGATGGCTTATAAGCCCATGTGAGCACTAAGAGGTGCATTTAAATGTTGATATGATATATATGTTACACAAATGATGTTAATGAAAAATGCATTTCCACACTTTATGTTAAGAAGTTTCATAATTGCGTGATGGGACCTATGTATGTATGAATTTATTATTATAAATGCTTGTATGCATGGTCTATGTCAATGTCTAGCCCACATATGATGATTGATGTGTAAGAGGCTTGTATGGGCTCATTAGGCCATACCCACTTAGTTTCTCGTGCCAATCAAAAGCCCTTATGAGTTGTGACACTAAAAGGTTCGATCCCTAACAAGCAATGAGGGGTTATTTGCTCTCGGGTTAAAAAGAATCGACCATTGATGTCATAACTCAAATCGAGGCGTCATGACTGACACAAAAGTCTAGCAAGCAAGGCCAACAAGACTCAAGCAAGCTTCAAAACTTTCATATCAAATCCAATTATATAACAATTATATCCATAATATAACTTAAGTTTGAATACGTTAAAGGAACCTTTTTGGTAATTAGTTCATACACAATATTGAACATATACACAAGCCATATGTTGGCTAATAGAATGGGTTCATAGCATACAACCCTTGATCAAAACAATCGCAATACATTGCCTACATATTCTG
The DNA here is from genome assembly GCF_000208745.1 of Theobroma cacao. NCBI lineage: Eukaryota > Viridiplantae > Streptophyta > Magnoliopsida > Malvales > Malvaceae > Theobroma > Theobroma cacao. The sequence continues at coordinate 21,149,934 of NC_030851.1, read as the reverse complement.
AAATGAAACATAATCCAAACCTACACCAGAAGCGAAAAGACCCCAAAATAGGACTCAATGGAGTGGACATATCAGACAAAGGATGCCTACTAGATGCCAAAATTGTCTATCCAAAAGACAACACAAGCAGCCCAAGTCTTGTGGCCTATTTATCTACACATGGTACAAAAAAATAAGTGAGTCATCTAATACTCATTAAGGGGGTGCATATAAATCAAATATAATAGAGCATATAAATATATGTATAATGCATTCCTAAGGCAAACAAAATATTTTAACAAACATCTCCAACATTAGGGGTATATCAAATCATCTCAAATGGGGATTCCCTAAATCATCACAAATCACATTCATGTTGTCTACATAAGTAGTGCATATCAAGTTAGGCTTACTGTAACGCCCTTGATTTTTTTTTCTGATGTTGAATATGTATGAAAGCTAAGCCAATTGGTGGGCTAATTTGAATCTTATGAGATCGATATATTATGAGTAAATGGCTATGAGTGTTGGCATGTTTTAAGGCCCTTGATAAAAGTGTGTGTGCATATGTTTGACACTTGGATACCTAAGTATGATACTTAGGCTAATTAAGAATGACCAGGCCATGTGAAATTTGGCATGATTAAGAATTTAAAGTTAAATTATGAATATGATTATTCATATTGAGTATAATGTGATTAATTGTGATGATTATACAAGTGGGAGTGAAGTAGAGGTTTTGGATTCGAAGTTTACGAGTTAAAAAGTTGTAAATTTTAAGTTTTAGGGGTGATCTATCGATAGATTCAAGAAATCTAGGAATATGGAGCAATGCCCATGAACATCTATTAATAGATATTCATGATCTATGGATAAATACAAGATAGCAAGTAACAAAAGTGCTCTGGACATTATCTATCGATAGATAGCAACCCAAGAGCAAAAATGAATAGTGCGCATCCTCATTTAACGATAGATTTGCACCTAGGAGAAAAGGAAAAATGTTCAATGCACCATTTATCGATAGACCTGAAAAATTTATCTATAGATGGATGGAAAAACGTGGGGGAAACTATGAGAGATCGATCTGTGATGACCCAAACCCAAGGGTTCGTGACTGGTACACGAGCTTGGCAAGCAAAGCTTGTGAGACCCAAGCAAGCCTTAGAACTTCAAATCACATAACACATAGCCGAAGGATTTCATAACCAAATATTTATGAATAAAATTTAATTTCAAATATAAAACATTATCCTTGGCATATAATTTATACATAATATAGATAAGGCCATACATTAGCCATCAAAAATGGTTCATACTTAACAACCCTTAATAAAAGTTCAAATGGCACAGTGTGCCTACATACATAACTAAACCTGTCACGACCTGGTACTCCCCTCGAGCCCGTGACAACCTTCGCGGTGTCTCGATCGACACTCATTACCCGAAATGTTAACCGAAATCTCGCAAGGCTTTAATATCAGTTTCTCATTTCCCCTGTGAGTAACCATTGCCAAATATCATGTTCTAAAAGATTTTAAGCTATTTCCAACTTAAATCAATAAAAAAATAATTTCTATCCCACAGGGGCATTTTGGTCATTTTTCTTCAAAAATTTCAAAACCAGCTAAAAATGTAGTATGCGAGTATAAAACACATAATTCATAATTAAAAATAAGTTTAAACGTCTAAAACCTTCATTTAAAATGAAATTATGACTATTTGAATATAATAAAAATATTTAATAAAATATTCTATTTTCTTATAAAACAATATTTATAGAGTTACCGGTAAATAATTTTTGTATCGTAAAAGCTAAATAAATTCATACATATTGTAATACAGATAACTAAAGTATAAAATTTAATTTACAGTGACACGTGGGCCCACGAACGACCAAAAGTATCAAAAGCGATAAACCTACAGTTTTTGAGGATGCAAGTCCAACTGTAGCCCTCAACAAAGTGAGCTATCTACCGACTATCCTGAGCCTAAAATGGGTGAAAATGAGGGTGGTGAGATTATATAATCCCAGTGAGTAAACAAATATCATCTAAAATATCTAAAGCTGAGTAAATGGAGACAGATAAAATAGATTAGCATAAAATGATTCACAGCATTTCGAACTCATTTTAATAACATAAAATAGATTCATTTCACCTAAATAAACAATGAGGCTTATGATTCCCTGAAAAGTTTTGCTCGTGCCAAAATCATTATCATACTCAGTTATCAGGGATACCTTGGCCGAGGGCTATCCCAACCGAGTTCGCCAAGGCTGTTAAAAAGTCATATACGCATAAATCATGTTTTTATTTTAAAAACATAGTCGTTCCTTGGCGTTGGCTGAGTTCACCATCACGTGGTGGTTTAGCGTGAAGTGAACTCTAAAGTGTTAACCTCAGGAGTTATCCATCCGCGCTTCTCATACTGAGGTAAGAATATAATAACGTTACCATGCCCCTCTAATAGACTGGTCCACAGAACCTGTCCACTGCAGTGACTAATTTATAACCCACCAATTCAATAAAATTCAACAGCAAGACATGGCAATTATTTTATTTTATAGCCTCTCAAGGCAAATCAACAGTTCATACATTTTTAGCACATTTACCAAATCCAGCCACTCATGCCCACATTATCATAAGCCATTCAATTCAAACCATAATTTACAACACAGCAATTAGTCTCCAATTACTCCATTTTTCAAAACCATCATTCAATTTCAAGACTATCTTATAAAATCATATCATTTAATAACATTTTGCTTTTAAAACATAAAGATTTACCATTTAAGCTCATTTTCCATAAAATCACAAAAACGAATTAAAATTCACTTCAGATAATCAAGATGATGATAAGGTTACTCACTGTATCAAGAGTTTGAATTTTTGAGTACTCCGACTATTGATCCTCAGGTGTAATTTCTTTGCCCTTTTTCGAAGGATTCACCACCTAAACATAATGCAAAATCAAGCAATTTACCACATTGATGCTAAACCATTATAAAACTAATCTAAACTCTATATGAATGCATGATATGGAACATGAATTGTTCGGATTATCGTCTACATGCGATGTTGGCCTAACTCGATCTATCACCCGACTAATTGGCCAATACGTCCACTTCAAATCCAAATAATTCCATTTCTCTCCCAATACTTCAAATCACCAAACACAAGTCAAATAACATAAAATTTAGCAAAACCATCCTCACATTTCTTCTTGAGAATTTCGGCCATGGTGAGTGCATCAACACTATGATTTTTTCTACTTGATTTTCTCACCATAATTCATCATTTTTTAACCAATTCACTTGAAATAAAATCCAATCCACCATCAACACTCTACAAGGAAGATTCGGCCTATGATGGGTGATGGGAGAAAATGAATTTTTCTTGTTTGATTTTCATGCTACACATCACTAACTAACTAAAAACACTAAAATATCTCAAAATCTAACCAAATCAAGCATCAAAACTCCTCCCCCCATGTCCGGCCAACAAGGGTATCCTCATGCAAACTTGATTCTCAACCATGAAAAATGCAAAAGAATGCATAGGAAAGATAGATCACAAGCTAGAGTCAAGAAATTTCACCTTTGATGGCTTGATTCCTTGAAATTTGGTGAATTCCTCTTGAATTTCTCCACCTAGGGTTTTGTTCTTCCTTTTTCTTGCTTCTCCTTGGTGAGGCCAACCAAAATGAAGAGAAATGGGCTGGTTTTGTGCTAATTTATAAGGAAAATAATAAAGAATTAAAAGCTTGACACTTGTCACCGTACCATTAGTCCATTTTTAAATTCTTATCTATTAAGCTTTCTTTCTCCACCACATAAAATCCTTCATTTATCCATGATAATAATGGGTGAAATTCATGTGCTGGACAAGTGTTGGGTGGTGTAAAATTACAATCTTGCCCCTAGGGTGGCAAAATGACTATTTTGCCCTTATGCTCAAAAAAATGCAAGAATTAATTTTTCACTTCTCAAACTCAAATTATGTTCTAAATAGTCAATCTTGATCAAAAACTTCTTCCAACATTCCAATTTTAACCTCGGGTGGCAAAATGACCATTTTGCCCCTAGGTCATGAAATTTTAAATTTGACTCCAAATCGGTCCTCGAACTTCGAATCACCATTTTAAGTCATTCTGGGGTTTTAAAATTCTCAATTTCATCTTAAAATCTCTATTTGGACTAGTTTGAGGCCTAATTCAACTTAATTGTACCATTTGGTACAATACCGTCCTTTAACGATTTCCTAGGTACCCAAGTAAGCAAACATGCATTCTTATGTAGGAATGGCATAATAAACATATTGTAGAGCTAGGCTTGACAAAACCAGACATAGAGAAAAAGCTCACAACAATCGCAGTAAAGTGGACATGTCAAGTGGAGACCTATCGGATGTTAAAATTAGTCAATCACTGGACAACACTTGCCACATAATTTTATGGCCTATTTATCTACAAATGGTACAACAAATGGGTGAATCATCTAATACTTAGTAAGAGATGCAGACAAATAATACACACATATATATACAAATAATTATTTAAGGCACTACTAGTGCAACCAAACATTTTAGCAAATATCTCCAATGTCAAGGGAACTCATCATCTCTAAGGACTCTCCATAAATATCATACATATCAGTAGGCTTGTCCTCACAGCCACTCAAAGTTACCCTCCACGGCACACCGTATCATTGGAGTATCATATTAGATTCAGATCAAATTTATCTAGGCCTATCCGAGGCTATTTCATGTCATGCACACAAATCAAATCACAATCATAGAGTGGTCCTCCCCTGGACATCAATAAATTATGCACAGTGGCCACCAAGTAGAGTCAAATCATGCTCAGAACAAAGTTGCTAGAAATAAAACACAAATCACAAGCTTGCCAAAGCAGTGGGCAGAGAATCAAAGTCATCGTCTAAAGTAATCTCCCAATAGATGGCATCACTTAGAGTATTCTCAGGTGAGTGGCATCAAAGCACTATAGGCGAGAATCACAAGCGGGACTAATACCACCGTCTTTGCTTACTTGTAACACCCCGTACTTGGATACATTGGCTAATAAGGCTTATCGGATGCCAATTGAGGTTAATTATAGTGTTTAAAAGCGACAAAAAGTGAAAGGCATAGTTTGGAACAAAATATTCCACACACGAAGAAATAGTAATTAAGTAAGAATATTTTTATCGAGGATGAATTAACGATGTAAAAAGTGATTCAGAAGTGAATTGGGGCATAATAAGACATTTTGAGTGCCAAGGAGATAAGTGAAAATTTTGGAATAAAATAATATTAAAATATTAATATTTTATTCAATGTCGAAATGTTTCATGAAGAATGAGTATATGGTCAATCTAAGTGGGAGAGAAGAAGAATAAGGAAATTTTGAAGAAAAATGACGTTAATAGGGCCCACGTGTCTTTATTAAATAAATCTAGCGCGGGGTAAGTAAATATTTAAATATTACGGTGATACCGCGTTGAAGCATAAACTTAATATTTTATTGATACAACTGCTAAGGAAGAAAAATGGAAAGAAATTAGAATTAAAAGATTGTGGGAGGATATAATTAAAAAGGGAAAAAACCTTGGAGGGCAAAATGGTAATTTTGCCATTAGTTTGGTCAAAGCTTTGACTCTTCATTCTTATCTCACGGTCAGTTCTTATCTCCACACACAAGATATTTTCATTTTCTCCTTCAAGCTCCCATGCCATTTTCAAACTTCCATGCCATTTTCACCTTGCCACCATGCATTTGAAACGAAAAATAGAGAGAATCGGCCAAAGAAAGAAAGGAGAGGAAAGTGAAAGGCTTGGGTATGAGTGATTCAAGAGCAATTAAAGGAATATCAAGTGGGTTTCAAGATTCAAGAGACATAAGGTAAGGATTTTGATTTTTAGCTTGAGAAATTTTTGGAAATGAGTTGATAATTGTGTAAGTATTTTTGTGACAGCTATAGTGGCCATGGGTGTGAGGAAATTGTGAATTTTGTTAGGTGAAATCCAAGCTAAAACCAAGTGGTAAGCTTAATGCTACAATTTGAAGTCTATGCTTAGTTTAATATTGTGAGAATGATTGTGTGCAATATGTAGTGTTATAGTGATGTCATGGGTATGGTTGGAAAGCAATTATATTAATTGGAAGCTTCAAAAAAAATGGATTGTGTGGATATGTGTTGTTAGGAAAGGCTTAAAAGGTTATGGATGTTGGTGCGTATGAATGAATATTGATGTTATGCTTGGTGGCAACATGTAAATAAGAATGGTAGTACATGTAGACTTAGAAAATGTTTGATGGAAGTAAATTTATAGTTGCTGCCATATGCTAGGTTATTGTTGTGGAAATGATGGTTAAACTTGATAAATATCCTTAGAAAGGATTTGTCACAACCCAAATTCCAGGCTATGATCGACGCATGGGCCCAATGGGCATAGCCCACTAAGCCCAAGCAAGCCTATTTAAGCAATCTCGATCATTAATCCCAACCATCATTTCTAAAACCACATATTGTAATTCTCAACTAAAAATATTTCAGTAACATTTTATAGTGACCCAATACTCACCATTTTATTATGTCAAAATAATGTCACCCGTTTGCCAACTCATAGTGGCATCAGTAATCAAATATACATATTTGACTTATAACATGGATCTTAGCGGATTACATTGCATAAACTCATTCACAGATAACAGACTCTTGACCGTCAATGGAGTGACTCTAGGTGAAGGTACAGCTATTAAGATGCCATAGTACCTACCAAGAGGACGAGCATATGTGGACACTCAATCTAGGTCCCACCTGCCTCTGAATCTGAAAACATGAAGTTTAAAACCGTGAGTATAAAACTCAGTGAGTGAACATAAGAAGGAACAAGCAATCGATAGAAGGAATTTGTAAATCATGATGCACTTGTTTCAAAAACAATGCAATTGATTTAATTTCTTATTAAAAACCCCTCATTTCAAACTTTGATCAATAACCTAATAGTGTTGAAAAAACCCATGATCAATCCATGAAGTTAAATGGGTGAAAAATAGGTCAAAATCAAGCAAGGTAGCAAGCATGGCAGCAAGTTTCTCGCTGCAGTGAGAAACAGTCTTAGTTTGCATATGTTTCAGTTTTTCTATCATATCTCCCACTAAAGAGGTCTAATTGACCTGATTTTGGACCATTCGAAAGCTAAGAGGTAGGGATACAACTTTTATGTTTACCACTTTTCCCAGTTCGGACAGAAAGATGGTCAAAATCTTCATCGAAGTGAAAGCACTGCACCAGAACCTGAGAGTTTCTCGCTGCAACAAGATTTATTCTCGTTGCAGCGAAAACCAGGCTAGTGTAACCCCCAAAACCGGAGAGTTTCTCACTGCAGCAAAAATGAATCTCGCTGCAGAGAGAAACCGAGCATTTTAATTGAAATGGGTCTTGTTACATCAAAAGCCATTTTCTTGTTGAAATGAAAAGCAATTTGAGAGCAATTAACAATGCCAACTTGCAACATAATCACAAATATTTTCATAACTTTCTATAACACACACATATATATATACATATGCATTCATTATCATGTGTGCACTCCCTACTCGCACACTTCAACATCATCATGTGTGCACTCCCTACTCGCACACTTCAACATCCTCACACAACATTATTCATCAATGCACAATGTATATTCATATACATACATACCAACATATTATAGGAGCACATGGATTCATCCTTTTACACATTTCACATTTTCACAACATCAAAGCATTTTATCAAGGGCTTGTTCCTCGGCACACATTTTTAAACAAAGGTTGGATAAAATCATTCAAATGTTTCACCCAAATACATTTACATCTCCCAAAGCAAATTTTGAAATGCAAGTTCACTTACCGGTCTTATTGATTCTTTTGCTTGACTCTAACCTCAACTAATACTCCAAATGGACATGTGAGGCCTTGTTGGAACCTATACACACACAACATCACAACCAACCCAAATTGGCATTAATATAATCCAAAAGCTCTTTCCTAATCAAGTTCCATTAGTTATTCCTAACTAGCTTCCAATTGCTATTAAATGGCTAGTTATTCACAGTACTCTAGTCACCCTAAGAGTGAATAAACGACCTCAGTGATAAAACACTCACAAACCCCATTGTTAGCCATTATCAACAACTAAAGAAATTTAACCCTAACTTATACTCACCTTGATGGTCTTTGTAGTTGAATTCTCTTTCAAAATTTTTCAAGCTAGCAAGGGAAATCACTCTCTCTCTTTACATGTCCAACTAGTGAAAGGAAGATGGAAGTAAGACTTTTTAAGGGTTTTAAGGTGAGAGAGTAAAAAAGCACAAAAGGTTCTATGAAAAAGTGCTCAAAAGCATGAAATTGAAGCTAAAGAGAAAAAGTTATAGAAGCTTTAAGGGAGGCTCCCATGGAGATGAAGAATCGTTAGAGGGGAAAGGAAGAAGAAATGGCTGGAAGCTGCTGGAAATTGCTAGAGCTTTAGATTTTTATATCTAAAGTTTATCCATTTCTCACATAAATGACCAAAATGTCCTTAACATGGTGACTTTGTCTTCCTCTCATCCTTTATGCAACCTTTTACTCTTTTGACACTAGGGCAAGGTCCATAATAGTCTAGAAATACTCGGGTTCACTAAAACATAAAAATTTAGACCCGAGATGCAAAATGACCATTTTGCCCTTACCGTGGAAATTATCATTATTTTTATCTTCTTCATTTATTTACCATCATAAACATCATTTATTCATTCCTTAGGCCTATTTAGAGCTTAATAGCATCAAAAAAATCCACTCGTAGGAGATCACCAAAAGAAATTACGAAATTACCCTGGTCCGCATTATCGCGTTTACTTCTAGCTATGTGTCTATGGAGCTCGAGATTTCACAGGTTTACTTATGAATTACCTTTTTTAACTCAATAAGTAACCTCAATTGACATCCGTAAACTTTATTAGCCACCGCATCAAAATACGGGCTACTACAGGATTAATATATGTATTAGAGTCATAAATAAGTTACTGGTAATTATAATTTAAAGAATTACGCAAGCCAAAGATAAAGGCAACTTTGGTAAAAATGTGTCAAGATGTATATGAATATGCAAGGTTAAGTGAGGAAAAGTGGTAATTCTAGCATAGTATGAGTTATTAACATGATGGTAATGTTTGAAAAATGAGGAAAATGGGAATGATAACCACTAAGATTATTGAATTTGGATTGTTGCTAGGAAGTATATAAGTAGAAAAGTTTACCGTGGTGGCGTGCTGGGTAAAGTAATGAGTAACCAGCCAGAAGAAATAGCGAGATACGCGCCCGAATCAATAGCGACTGTGAGACCCTGTCAAGCTCGATTAAAAGACGATATTGTACCGAGTGGTACAACTAAGTTAAATCGAGCCTTGAACTAGTTCAAATGAAAATTCTAAAAGGAATTTGAAAATATTGAAACCCACAGAATGGCTTAGAATAATGATTCGAAGCTCAAGGTCCAGTTTGGAGTCCATCAAGAAAATTGACCGATTAAGGACAAAACGATCATTGAACCATTTGATGATAAAATGGAAATTTTTAGCCAAGATTTGATCACATTTGACCAAGAATAATTACATGAAATATAATTATGATTATTGGAGTATAAAATGATGTTTAGTAGTGAAAAATTATGATTCCCGGTATTTTTGGAGCACAAGGGCAAAATGGTAATTTTGCCACTAGAGGACTAAACGGGAATTTTTATAAAATGATTTTTGCCCCATTTGGTTAATATTGATCAATATTAGTGTTATTTGAGGTTGAAAAGTAGAAATAATGTGATTTCGATACATTTCGCAGTATAGGGGCAAAATCATAATTATTCTATCCCGGGGGCAAATCGGTAAATTTTTTGCCCCAGCACTTGTCAAGACCAAGGGATTTTAATTGTGGTAGGATTGGATAAATACCAGAATATTTGTGGTGGAAAATTAAGAAGAAAAAGTCAAAAAGTTAAAAAATTAGGCCAATAAGCATGTGACATGTGGCATGCTTGATTATTTTATTATTTTCTATAGAAATCAGCCCATTAAATCCCTAATTCTCTCACCATATTCGGCCTAGGCAACCAGCAACAAGAACAAAGGAAGAACAAAGGGAAAAACAAGAAAACCTAGGTGAAAATTCAAAGAAAAAGTGAAGAAATCAAGGAAACAAGCTAGGTAGTGAGACGTCCGAAAAAGGCAAAGGAATTACGCCTGAAGACTATTAGTCCGAGTGCACCCGAAATCCAGATTTTTGACACTTGTGAGTGAATTTGCATTTCAAAATTTATTTGGGAATTCTAATTAAGTTGAAATGAAATGCGTGAATGATTATATCTAATTCCCATTTAAAAATGAATCTCGAGAACAAGCCTTTATTGAAAATATTTCTGTGATGTTAAATATGATTGCGATGCATCTGTGTATATCTGTATGATGCCTACATGTATTATTGAGAAATTGTGTGAAATTAAGTGTACTGAATCTGTGTACCCTTGTATTATGCTGATATGCATTAGTAATAAATTATGGTGAAATTGATGCAACCGTGCATGTGCAGAGTGGGAAGTGCAATGCCAATTGAATGATAAAGGATGTGATAATTACGACCGTGCATGTGCGGAGTGGGAAGTGCAAATGTTGGTTTAATGATAAAGGTTGTGATAATTACGATCGTGCATGTGCGGAGTGGGAAGTGCAAATGCCTGTTTAATGATAAAAGTTGTGATAATTACGACCGTGCATGTGCGGAGTGGAAAGTACAAACACCGATTTAATGATAAAGGTTGTGATAATTACTACCGTGCATGTGCAAAGTGGGGACAGCGATAAGTAGCGCCCACAATTTCTTATAAATTCAGAGGTGTACAAAGAGGGATACTGAGTGATACCCCTTACCGAGTACTCGATAGTTATTTCTTTGTACCACCAAGAACAGTGAAGACTTGGCAGTGTATATAATTGCTCATATCTTTGTGTATATATGTGTGATTGTGTGGTATGTGAAACCCTTGTTTGTGACGATTTGTGATAAACCGTTAATTTTGCTATCTTGCTTGATAGAACAATTGGTGAATGAAATTGTACGTGATACATATGCATATATGAATCGTATGGGTTGTGAAACCCTTATTATGTGACGATTTGTAATAACCGTCAGTTTTACTACTTTGCTAGAATGATCGGTGTAAATTCAAGGATGTTTAATCCTTGAATGCGTAATAAATTTCTAGATAAGGGAAAAAGGGTGTGGAATAGTGTTAGATGAAAATGGCCTTATTTTCAATCGGTGCATCATGATTGTCAAATTTCCTGGTTGAGACTGCTTGCTCCCTTCTAATATTCACTCACTGAGTATTGTACTCACGTTTTATAAAAATTCATGTTTTCAAATTAGGTGACTGTTGGACCCTAGATCGAGGAGTCCCCGTAGTGCATCTCCTGGGTATGTGTCTGGCATNGGGTGATTGTTGGACCCTAGATCGAGGAGTTCCCGTAGTTCATCTCCTGGGTATGTGTCTGGCATTCGATAGTAATCCCTTTTTATTGTAAATGTCTCTGCTGGAAGTCATGGGTCCTTTTGTATTGTGAATACAATCTACCAATGTGAATATGTGTATGCATGTAAATTGCTAAATACATTACTAGTATAGTGCATGTATATTATTATTGATAATGCCGTTGTGTTTTGGCTATGTTCGCACCCGGGAAAAGGTGTGTGTGAATGCATGATATGATAAATTTGTTAAGCAAAGGTAAATGGATAGGCTTGCTTGGGCTTAGTGAGCTATGCTCATTGAGCTCATGTGCCGATCATGGCCTGGGAAATTAGGTAGTGACAGCGACGAACCATCCCGCCATTGTAAGGTGAGTAGGGGGTGCCTATTTCAAAAATTTCCATAGCTATATAATGTTATATGTTTTGTAAACGTTGCCTTATTTCATTAAATGTAATTGTGAAAAGCATGAGTTGTTAGCTTTGATGGGCGATTTCTAAATGGATTTATAATGATTTATACATTGTTATTATGGAAAGCATGAGCGGGTAGAACTCGTAAAAAATTGTGGATGCAAGTTGTTTTGAAAATTGTTTTAGATACATCTATAGATCTATATACATAAAGTGTTCTAGAAATCGGGAAACAAGCCTTTTATACTGTTTTGCATTCAAAATCTGTGCCTTGTATTTGTGGGTGATATGCATAGTTGAAATGAAATAATTAAATGATTTAAATGCAAGTTTTGAGTACCGATTTTAGTCCGATCTTTGAATAAAATAATACACCATGCCTTTTTATGTGAAAAGTAATTTGAAAGGTTATGGAACCTTGTTTCCAAATGGTTTTAAGCAAAAGACTTAGAAATCTCGATTTGATTTTTGACAATGGTTTTGACAAACCAAGTGCGTCGAGAGTAGGCCGACAGTCACTTCGGTTAAGTGAGACCCTCGTGCACAAGTGAGCTCTAGTTAGAGAACCTTTGGGTTGCCAACGGGCCGTTAGGTGTGGCGAGGGCCACGACCTGTGATATGTATACGTGGCTAGGCCACAAGTGATCAGGTAGAGTGAGACTCCCGAATGTGCGCAGTAGCGACTGCTTAATTCTCCGATGTCGACCAACATCATGAGACTTCCATGGCTATGGGAATCCAATGGAGTAAGACTCCTAGATTATTATTACGTGGAAGAGGGTCCACGTGTTGATATTATACTTTAATACTCAAGAGCCTTGTGAGTTTTTCGACGCGTACTCTTTTGCATGGTGGAAGGTTCAGATTTTCTCTACAGCTCCCCTTGTTTAAATAAAAGCTTTCCGTGCTTACTCAGCAATCATGATGTGAGACCTCAACCTCTATAGGCTTGTAACTAGGCATAGACACAATAACACAGGCCAGGGGTAGTTTCGTCATTTTCTCTAACAAGCTCTCAGAAGAAAGTTTTATGATATTTTAAGGTCTAAATAGGCATAAGACCTCATAAATGATGTGTAATGATGAAAACATGAAGAAAACTAGAAATGATAATAATTTTCACAACAAGGGCAAAATGGTCATTTTGCACCCCGAGTCAAAACTTTTAAAAGTTTCGTAAACCTGAGCATGTCTAGACCATTATGGACTTGGTCTTAGTGTTAAAAAAGTAAAAAGATTGCACAAAACGTTGCATGAGAACAAGCTAACTAGTCAAGGGCATTTTCGTAATTTTAAAGGAATGGATAAATTTGAGCTATAAATATCTTCTTCTTCCAGTAGCTTCTTGAAATTTCAGCAACTTCTTCTTCTTCTTCTTCTTCTCCTCTCAATTCACGTTACTTCCAACCTTCATGGAAGCTTGATATGGAGCTTACATAATTTTCTCTCTCTAGCTTTAATTTTCATACCTTGGTGCCCTTTTGAATAGAATTCTTGTATTCTTTCACTCTCTCACTTCAAAACCCTTGATAAATCTTATTTCCATACTGTCTCTCCCTAGTTGGGCATTCTAGAGAGAGAAAAAGAGAATTACCCCATTTGTTTGGAAGCTATTGGAAAAGAATTCAACTACAAAGAAACCCTAAGGTGAATGATGAACTAAGCTTGTTTTTTTTTTAGCTGTGGATAATAGCTAGTAGTCGAGATTATGAGTTATTTTATTGTTGAGGATGTTCATTCATTTTATAGTGATTAAGATAGTGAACATAGATAGCCATTTAAAGTAGCAATTGAAATCTTGCTAAGGGATAGCTTTTAGGGTTTATAAGTATGAATTGACACTAAGGTAACGTTAATTTGATGGTAGGTTCTAACGAAGCCCCATCACCCCAATTGGATCATTAGGGGAATTAGAGTCAGCTAAAGGCTCAACAATATACCGATGAGTGAACTACCTTCAAAACTTGTTTTGGGGAATATAATGTATTTGCCACACATTTGAATGAATTATCAAGTTTTTCATAAAAACAAGTGCCTTGGGAACAAGCTTTTGTTAAATGGTCTTATGTTGTGATATGTGATTGCTATGGATTCATGCACTATTGCATTATGATTATATATATATATATATGTGTGTGTGTGTGTGTGTGTGTGTGTGTGTGTGTGTTATGCATGATGATTGATATTGTGTATGATGACTGTAACCGTGTGTCTGCACGATGTGAGGGATGCACATGCCGGTGATGATGGTGGCATGAGAGATGGATGATGATAGTGTCAGTGTGCACGATGTGGGGGGATGTACACGATGGCACTGATTGTGCACGATGTGGGGGGATGCACACAATGGTGCCGGCTATGTGCACGATGTGGGGGGATGTACATGAGCCGAGTTTGATTATGATGATATTAATGTTTATCTATGTAATTATGCATATTTATACTTATGAAATGAAAGCTCATGAAAATGATATATGATTGACATATATGTGAAATTTGATACATTGTATTTTGGGAATTTTCATGTGTTTTATGTTGATTTTGTTGGTTTAGCAGGATGGCCTTTTACTGAGTGAAAGGAAACCTTATTCTTAGTGCTCTGTTTCTCGCTGCAGCGAGATTCATTTTCACCGCAGCGAGAAACTATCGGGTTTTCAGAAGGTGGTTGGCCGAAAACTCGCTGCAACAAGAATGCATTTTCGCTGCAGGGAAAAAGTTTCTGTCTTGGGGTAGAAATTTCGCTGCAGCGAGATTCATTTTCACTACAGCGAAAAACTTTCTATTTTGTCCTACATCTTGAGCAATTGTTGCCCTATTATCCACTTCTTTGCTACCATATTTGAGCATGGACTTCCAACATTAAGGAATAAATGAATTAAGTTTAAAATAAGGAGGTTTGGTGAGAAACCCTCAGCCAATTAAGAAACCCTCGGTTAATTGATAATTTAAATCTAGTGTCGCTGCAGCGAAAATTCATTCTCACTGCAACGAGCACCTATCATTTATTTGACCTGATTTTCATGAATGCTATTAAAGTTTTCACTCTCCATATCCTTTGTTGAGCATGGACCCTTTTCATAAAGTGATTTACTCATGTGGGGTTTACATGAGGGGTTAAATAAGAACTAAAATAAATTGTATTGTTTTGAAAAAATGAATGCATCGTGATTTTGTTAAACATTCCTTATGGTATGCTTGTTCCCTTATTGTTCACTCACTGGGTTTATACTCACCGTTTTCAACTTCATGTTTTCAAATCACGAGGTAGTTGGTAACTAGGTCGAGGTGCCCTTGTAGACTCGACTATTGGTAGGTGTCTCGGCATTTAGTAGCTACACATTCGTTCGAGTCTCTTCGCTGGAAATCGAGTCTTCTTTTTGAGATGTATAGACAAACCTAATGTAAATTACTAAGATACATGTTGTAAACAATGTACATACACTTGTTTAGTATGCCAGTATGATGTGGTAATATTTAATATTATTTTGATCCTAAGTTATGAAATGTGACTTAGCAATTTATGATGGAATGATGAACATGTCAAATTAATAGGCTTGTTGGGCTTAGTGGACTACATCCATTGGGCCCATGCGTCGATCATGGCCCAAAATTTGGGTCGTGACAAAAACATACCTTAAAAACTTTGTCACATAGTTGACTGATACTTAATAGATTGTGCTTTAATCCTTGAACAAACAGCACATGATTAATTTGAGCATGAGAATTCTTACCAATGGTTCCTACACCATGAATTTTGCCTTTTGAATCATCTCCAAATGATACATTACCTCCCTTTTTCTTATCCAGCTGAGCAAACAACATTTTGTTTCTAGTCATATGTCTTGAGCAACCACTGTCCATGTACCATGTTTGCTTTTGCTTCAGTTGAGCTTTTGAACATATGTCTTCTCGATTTGGCTCAACCTACAAGATAGATTTTCAGTTCTTCTTACACAGGTACCCATACCTTGATGGGAGTTTGAAGGTTAATTGCTACATAAGATCCTTTTGGTACCTAAATCATTTTTGTTCTCTGGGTGCTTCTTTTCCTATAACAGTCATAAGAAAGATACCAATTTTACCATAAACATAACATCTAGATAAGAAACTATCAGAATTTTTCTTAAACTTTGTGTTTCTTCTTGATGTTTCTTTTCTCAAACTCTTAAGACAAATGTTTTCATCTATTGCCTTTTGCAAAGCTTCAGTTTTGTTGTCCAATTCCAATTTCAGAACTTCAAAATTTGTTTTTGAATGTTCTAATTCAGTTTAAAGAAAATTTCTTTGTTCAAAAATAGAGTTGAAATCATGTCTTATCTTTTCTAACTCAAACTCAAGAGATGTAGTCTTTTCTTTTAAAAGCCTTATATTTTGATGCAAGTTTTTCAAACTCATCATAGAGACATTCATATTCTTCTTGGAGTTCATCAATTGAAATATCACAAGAAGTGGAAGATACCTTGGATTCATCATTTTTGGCCATCAAACATAAGTTTGCTCTTTCTTCCACTTTCTCTTCTTCAACATCTAAACTTGAAACATCACTATCAGACCAGGTTGCAGCCACCATAGCCTTTTTTGATTTTTTTTTTTTTTTGAGTTTCCTCCTTCAGCAAGGGGCATTCTGATCTAAAATGTCCAGGTTTCTTGCACTCAAAACATGTAACATCTTCCTTATTGTTAGACTCATTTTTATTTTTGATTTTCCAATAAGAACTTTGATCTCTTTTATATCCTTTCTTAGCCAGTCTCCTATCTCTTTGTCTGATAAGTTTTCTAAATCTTTTTGTTACCATTGCCAATTCTTCATCATCATCTCATGATAAATTATTTAATTCTTCTTCAAGAGTACATGTTTTTAAAGCAATGCTTTTTATCCTTTCTTTTGCTTTTCTCTTATATTTTTCTTCTTCTTCTTTAAGCTCCAACTTATGAGTGAGAAAAGAGCCATATATTTCATCAAGACCGATGACATTTAAATCCTTAGCTTCTCGAATAGTAGTCATTTTTGGCTTCCAAGTTTTAGGTAGGCTTTTAAGAAGTCTTTACACAAGTTCATGTTCAGGGATTGGCTTACCTAATTGGTTGAGTTGTTGGTAATGTTAGTGAACTTATCAAGCATGCTAATGATGTCTTCACCAAGTTCCATCTTGAACATTTTGTAGTTGTGAGTTAGAAGAGCTATTTTGGACTCCTTGACTTCTGAAGTCCCTTCATGGATAATTCTAAGTTTGTCCCAAACTTGTTTGGCAGTGGTACAGCTTGACACTTTGTTAAACTCAATAAAAGTCAAGGCACAATGTAGAGTGTTTATTGCCTTAAAGTTTGTCTAAATCTTTTTGGTTTCAGCTTCAATCCATTCAAACCTTGGCTTAGGAATCATTTCATTGGTTACAACATTTATGGTCGAGGGGATGAAAGGTCCATCAGTAATGGCATCCCATATTTCATAATCTATTGCCCTTATGTAGATTGACATTCTAGTGTTCCATTTGGGGTAGTTTGATCCATCAAATAGAGGTAGTTGGTTTAGGGACTATCCCTCAGCAACTACATATTTTTGAAGATCCATTTGAATCTCCCTTAGGATGTTAAGCTTTAAGAATGACGGATAAGCTCTAATACCACTTGTTGATCCCAAATAAGTGTGCTAGAAGGGGGTGAATAGTACTTTGTGAATGTTACTAAAATTGACTTCAAATTGGGGGTAAGTTAAAAGTCAATTATGAGAAGTTAAATGCAAGATGAAAGAATGATTTAACAAAAAATGAAATGAAAAATAAAATAAAGCAGATAATGCACAAATATTTATAGTGGTTCGGTCAAAAACCTACATCTACTACTTTGATTTCTCAACAAAGGTTTTTCAAACCAAATCACTATAAACGGTGCAATTCACAAGCTTCCAACAAGCTTTCACAATGGCTTTTCACAAGCTCAGCCACAACCTTTAACAATGGTTTTTTCCGATATCAACCAAAACCTAAAACTAACTTGTCCTAGGCTGAGTAATAACCTATACAACCAATCAAGCTAACCCAAGCCTGATTAATCCCTTTAGAGTGACTCGCACACTCTAAGTAATCAAGGAAAAAGATATAGAGAAGTAAATATGATCACCAACCTGATCTGAATGGTACAAGATGAAATGCTTAACTTCATTACAAAGATTGGAGTGAAGTGCAAGAAAAATGAAGAGAGTTTTTGCTATTTTTTAGCTCTTTTTTATCTTGAAAGCATTTGAACTACTTCTTAGCTGTTGAGGAAGGTTTTTATACTTGAAAAACCAACTCTGATGGATGTTTGACAGCTTCAGACTGTTGGAAATAGTTTGGAGTCAATTCTAGCTATTAGTCTATCTTCTAGCATTCAAATTCAAATTTTTAGACAGAGTGATCTTAGTTAACTAACTATGCTTCTTAGTCGATTAAGTCTTCTCTATCTTGAAATTGAAATCTCTGGTAGTGAGCTTTTAGTTGACTAACCATGCTTCTTAGTCGATTAAGTTCTCTTTGTCTTGAAATTAAAATCTTTAGTAGTGTGCTCTTAGTTGACTAACCATGCTTCTTGGTCGACTAAGTCTTCTCTGTCTCACAATCTCCTTGAATCAACCAACTTCACTTTTGAATTTTAGCTGACTAACTCCCTCGGTTATTTGACTAAGAGGCGTCTGTTTTGTGGCTCATTTGTAACTCCTTATTCTTGTGAGTTTTGATATTTGCTTTTTAGTGATTAATTTATTATTGACATATATTTTCATCCTGCACACTTAAGTAGTATAGTTAGACATAAATGAGTGGAAATGTTTTATTATCATCAAAAACTAATGGAACCAACAAGTTCGGCCTAGAAGATAGTCAAAAATCTTGTCGAAGTTGACGCACTAAGTAGTCCTAGAGCAATTATGATTTATGTTAATTAATTGGGCAAAGCTGCGACTCACATAGTCTGGTGTGGAAATTTTAGCTGAAATTGACTTCTTTTTCCACCCAACTTAGCCTAACTTCAAAGCCTATAAAAATAACCTTTCGAAGGACTTAAGCGAGAGCGAAGAAAATACCATATTGACATCTGAGAGTCAAGTTACAGAGTCATTGAAGGAATTTGAAGGATTCAAGGAGATTTGGAGATCAAGAATATAATCCTTGGTTTTTTCTATCTTTTTGTTATTTTTTTATTCTCTTGGTTTTAATGTTTAAATTTTATTCAATGATGATGTATGACTTGATAGGGAACTAAATTATTAATCTAAGATTATGATTAAACTCAATATGTAGTCTAAATTATTTATCTCTCTTTTACTTATGTTTGATAGATTTAGGTTGTTTATTTTATTCTGTTCTTAATGCTTCTAATTGACTAGCCACCAATTAGATTGAATTGGAAACCTAGGTTAAATCTTGACGAAGGAAATTTAGGTAAATCTTGAATAGAATAGCCTATGGTCGAATACACTTAGTTGATTAGGTGGTTTGATTTGCATATAGGGTAGACATACACCTATAAGCCATACGTAACCAAAATTAGAGCACAAACTTAATGAATCTTTCTTCAATATAATTTGCATAAGCATATAGGAAATTAATTGGGAGAGGTACTTTTATAAGAAACTCGACAGAGACTTGTAAATAATTTAGGACTCTAGATTAGCAACTTAATCCATTAAACTGAGTTAAGAGAGAGAGAGACAATAATCAGATGAAGTATTGAGGGATATCATAATCTTAGGTCTGGTGATCACTCAAATTTAATAAAGTAAATTTGCATAGATTTTATATTAGTTTTAGTTTTAGTTATTAGTTTATTAGTTTCAAATCTTTCTTTTTAATTGTTTAGATAAAATTAGGGCGTGTTAATTTTAGTAGTTAGCAATAAAGATTACATCAATTCTCTATGGGATCGACACTCTACTCATCTCTATATTATCTTTGCGATGCGTGCACTTACGTGAGTAGAAAATTGAACAACACTACCAAATATAAATCGAGGCTTCAAGTCCCCCTTTACCTCATGGGAATTACCTATGCCACCAAATACGAATCGGGGCTTCAGGTCCCCCTTTTACTTACTCGTGGAAACTGCCCACGCCACCTAATATGAATCGAGGCTTCAAGTCTCCCTTTACAATCAAATATCGATAATCAACAATCACTACTTTGTGCACAAAGATCACACTTAACCTAGTGTGGTATTAGTGTCACGACCCAAATTTCGGGCCATGACCGCCACATGGGCTCAATGGATGTAGTCCACTAAGCCCAAACAAGCCTATTAATATAACCTTTTCACCATTCCATTAAAAGTTGTTAAGTCACATTTTATAACTTTGAATCAAAATAATACTAAACATTGCCATCTCATAGTGGCATACTAATCAAAGAGTACATATATTATCTAAACATAATTTAATAATTTACATCGGTTTGTCTATACACAACAAAAGAGTACTCGACTTCCAACAGAGAGACTCGGACGAATGTACAGCTATTGAATGCCAAGACACCAACCAAGGGTCGAATATACGAAGACACTTCGACCTAGTTACCAGCTGCCTCATGATCTGAAAACATAAAGTTGAAAACGGTGAGTATAAACCCAATGAGTGAACAAGAAGGGAACAAGCATACCATAAGGAATGTTTAATGAAATCATGATGCATTCATTTTTCAAAACAATGCAATTTGTTTTAGCTCTTATTAAAGTCCCTTATGTAAACCCACATGAGTAAATCATTTTATGAAAAGGGTCCATGCTCAACAAAGGATTTGGAGAGTGAAAACTTTAATAGCATTCATGCGAATCAGGTCAAATAAATAACGGGTCCTTGCTAGTTACAGCGAGAATGAATTTTTACTGCAACGACACTTGATTTAAATTATCAACTAACCGAGGGTTTCTTAACTGGCTGAGGGTTTCTCACCAAACCTCCTCATTTTAAACTTAATTCATTTATTCCTTAATGTTGGAAGTCCATGCTCAACTATGGTACCAAAGAAATGGAAAATAGGGCAGCAATCGAACCAAATGAGGAGCAAAATAGAAAGTTTTTCGCTGCAGCGAAATTTTTTGTCTCAAAACAGAAAGTTTCTCGTTGCAGCAAGAAGCTACAGTAACATTCTCGCTGCAGTGAGATTTTCGGCTAGCCTTACCCTTTCAACCCGAGAGTTTCTCGCTGCAGCAAGATTCATTCTCACTGCAGCGAGAAACAGAGCAATGACAAAAAATTTTCCTTCCTTTCAAGAAAAAGCCATCCTACTGAAATGACAAAATCAACATAAAACACATAAAGGTTTCCAAAGTTCAACATGCCAAATTCATATGCATTTCATTACAACCATATACCATATANTATATATATATATATATATATATATATATATATATCAATCATCATACACACCCTCCCATCATCATCAGCTCATATGCATCGGCTTATGTGCACTCCCACTTACACATAGTCGGGTCAGCATCGGCTTATGCGCACTCCCACTCGCACATAGGAGGGTCAGCATCAGCTTATGCACACTCCTACTCGCACATAGTCGGGTTAATATCATTACACAACATTATTTATATATATATATATATATATATATGTATCAATATAATGTAGTAATACAACAATCCATAACAGCCACATGTCACACATAGAGACAATTTATCAAAAGCTTGTTCCCAAGGCATCTGTGTTTTAAGAAAGATTAAATAAGTCATTTACATTCCCAAAACTATTTTGAAATGCAAGTTCACTCACTGGTATTTGTTAAATCCTTTAGTCAACTCTAACTTCTCTAATTGTCCAAATGGGGCGATGGGGCTTCGTTGAAACCTATTATCACATTAGCATCACCATTAAGTCAAGCCACATATTTATGAATTCTAAAAGCTTTTTCTTAGCTAGCTTCCATTTGCCATTAAATGGCTATCCATTTTCACTATCCTATCACTTCAAAGTGAATTAACAATCTCAACTACAAAGTATTCACAAGTCAAATCTCTAGTCATTCTCAACACTAAAATTTCAACTCTAATTTACTACTCACCTTAATAGCTTTGTAGCTTTGAAATTCTTTCCAACAATTCTCCAAACTATTGTAAAGCTTCCTCTTTCTCTCTCTAAAACACCTAACTAGTGAGAGAGAGTATGGAAACAAGATTTTTCAAGGGTTTTAAAGTGAGAAAGTGAAAAAGCACAAGGGTTCTAGTCAAAAGGGCACAAAGATATGAAAATTAGAGCTAGAGAGAGAAAGTTATGAAAGTTTCATACCAAGCTTCCATGGAGGATGGAAGCAACGTGAGATGGAAGAAGAAGAAGGAAAAAAGCTGCTAGAGAATGTAGAAGCTGCTGAAAGGAAGAGATATTTATAGCCCATGCTTATCCACTCCACTTAAATTACCTAAATGCCCCTCCACAAATTAGCTTATTCTCCTTCAATCTTTTATGAAATCTTTTACTCTTTTGATACTGGGACAAGGTCCACACTGGTCTAGAAATGCTCAGGTTCATGAAAACTTAAAAATTTTGATCTAAGGTGAAAAATGACCATTTTGCCCCTACCGTGAAAATCATCACCATTTTGATTTCTTTTGTCATTTTACCCTTATTTAATCATCCATTTATGTCTTAGGCCTATTTATACCATAATATTGTTTAAAACTTACTTTTAGGAGCTTACTAAGGAAATGACGAATTTACCCCTGATCAGGGATATCGCGTGTACTTCTATCTACGAGTCTATAAAGGTCAAGGTCTCACAAATAGGTTTCCCCCCCCCCCCCCGAGTATCTAAATCACATTAAAATGAAAATCATTGCAATTTAAATGCATTTGCAAAACATGATAGATCAAAAACAATATAATCATAAATCGAATGTTGTGCATAATTTATTTCAAAGCATGACATATCCATCAAATCGGCATGCTAAGTGAAATCGATAATTTATCATCAAATCCCATGAATCAAGTAATGGACATTGGCCTAAACATCACACAATTTTGCAAGGCATAATTTCAAAATGAAAAGCTAGTCAAAGGTTTGTTTCCCCATAATTAAAAACATGTAAATATATACTTATGTGTAATATAAAAAAAAACAGATTTAAAATCCTTGTCACAATCACAAATAACCTAGGGCTTTCTACCAACTTATGCTATCCATAATTTCGTCAACTATCAAATGTAACATATATAATATATTATAGGAATATAGTTTTGAAATTTAGCGCCCACTTACCTTGAATGGTGGGATTTCTCACCAATATCACTAAGCAATCTTCCTTAACTTAAGCTTGATTCAACCAAGGACGGTTGCACTTTCAAAATACGATCATCCAAACCTTTAAGGAATCCCTTAGCCTCGGCTTATGCTAATTACCATTTGTCCAACAACCTTTCTTAGCAATAGGAACATCATTTCAACAGTCCCTCAAAATGTTCACATTCCACATTAGCTTGGCACATTTCTAATGCTACTCAACTTGTACATTTTGTCCAACAGTAAGCTACTAATCAAACTTCAAAATTATATATATCAACTCAATAATTATTCAGTTCTATGCCTCGGTTTCACAAATTTTCAGAAAAATTTCCACACCTCCTTGAGACACCTTAACAACATTATACATGTATATTAAAATTGTAAGTTCAACCACACAATCATCATCTTCAATCCATAAGTAACTAAGTAATCAATTTAAGAAATAAAATACTAATTGTCTTACCTTGATATGGATTAATCTCGTTCAGAGAACAATTTATGCATTGCTCTAACAAAACTCTAAAACTTACAAAAATTCCAGCTTCAAGCTTGAATTTCTTCAAAATATAATTACAGCCATGGCTTGGGGCTTGCCTAGCTTTACCATTCTTCACTTGCTCCCGTTCAATGGAGGCCTTAGGTTTCAAAAATGTCAAGGGTTTTCCTAGTTCTTCCTACCTCCATCTTTAATCTCTCCTTGATATCGGCTTTAAAGAACTGCTCTCAGGTTTTCCTCTGAAAATGTTAGTGGCAAAAGCCTTGAAGAAAAGGATATGAAGGCTCTCGAGTTGGCAAGAAAATGAAAGGAAAGCCATGCAATGCACCTTCAAGGCAGGCGAAACTACCCAAGTCTCAAGCTTTGTGTATTAGTCAATTCCTATGCCTCCATTCTGCAAATTTCTTTGAATGTTAAATCCCATCACATGGTGGGGGACCCATATGTCCCCCACTAACCCATATTTGTTGGTTTAAATAAGTTTCTAATGGGCATTAACCCATGGTTTCATGCTTTAGTCCAATAGCACATGTAAAATTTCAAGTTTTCTTTTTAATATATTTATTTAACCTTGGAAATGGTTTATTTGTACAAAGGCTCTCCTACTTCAATTAATCCAAATTTCATCTCTCTACTTGTTATTTCCTTGCAATTAAATCCTTCAAATATTTCTTTAACTTAAATTTCCTTATATTATTCATCCTTAACTCATATACGAATAAAGTATCAAATTCTCATTCCACAAAATTATATCCATAATATTTAAATATATATTTACTTTTATACTTTAATTAATAACAACATGTGGACTCCCAACAATACTCCGTTCCTTAAAATTCTTCTTAGTCTACCCCACTTTGATCAAACCTAACTCCTTAAAATCGTCTTTCGACATTATGCCATCTTTTCGTACTTAACATAAGAATTAATATTATTTGTATTATTATATATTATTAAAATATTAATTTACTTTCCATATCACCACTTTCAATTTCACATATATCTTATTACATACCAACACTCATAATTCACCTTAATTAGCAAAATTATTTTCATTAGATTAACATCCCAAGGGTGGGATGTTATAGTGCCCATGGAATGTCTATAATAAAAGGAGATAAAGCATGAGTCCATTAACCATCAAAATTACAGTTTTACCATAAGCAAATGCATAAGTGTGAGATTAAAATTTAAGGAAACGACCTAACTTAAATTTAAGTCTTATGTGATTCTATTTCACTTTATAATGTCATTACTCAAAATCAACTACTCCAATGCTTTGAGACTCATTATTCCCTTGAAGTGAATTATATTTTTTTGTTATAAGTAATTTGGACACTACAATCTTAATATAATAAAGTAACCAGCTTTATTATTTAATTGTAAACAAGTTTAGATTCTATTAAAATACATGTCTCTTATGTATGCCTCTTCATACCAATGTAATTTAATTCCTCATTATAATCTTGGCACTTTTATAACTAGATAATAAATGCTTACATAAAATAAACTCTTCGTTTTATTATTAAAATATACTTTCACTACAAATAAAATAAATGAAATTGAATATGAAAGTATACTTGTTTTTCAGGACACCATATACTCAAATTCCTAATAACAAATAATAGAAGAACAATCAATAGATGAAGAAACAAAACAAGAGAAGGAAGCAAGAAAAGAGAGAATGAAGAGACCAAAGTGAAAGAAAGAAAGAAGAAATTTCTCAAAAGATAGGAGGATTGAAAAGACGAAAATAAAATGATGATATATTAGAAACTTGAAAATACCCTCAAGAGGAAGACAACATTAATAGCAACAAACAAAAATGCCCCCTAATGTTTACAAAATACAAAAAAAAATCTCTATATTTAACAATATAAAAAGACAAAAATGCCCTCATCTTATTATAGGAAGCCAAAATTATCTTTAGCACGATGTAAGAAGTCAAGATGAATAGTAAAAAATACCCTCAACAAATGAAAAAATAACACAAATGCTATGATAGCAGATATGCTCAACGAGAAAGACAGAAATACCTTTTGAATTAAATGAAAACCATGAAACACCCTAACTAGGTCTAATTCCAAAAATGACCTCAACTTTCTCCAAAACACTAGCTAGGTCCCAAAAATTAAAAGCATAATATCCAAAAAAAGCCCTTAAATTATTCAAAAAAATTCAAATAAGCTTTTATACTTTTATTACATTCAATCAAGCTCTTATATTTTTATTTTGAGTCAAATAAGCCTTATACTTTTATTTTCAATCAAATAAATCTTTATAACTAAAGATTAACTTAATTAAAATATCATTTGTCATTTTATACCACATGGTGCTGATGTAATATGTTAACATATCATAATTGATAATAATGTGACATATTAACATATAATAATTGACTATGGCAAAACATGCTAATTTGGCATGATAAAATAACTATATAGCTTTTTTCACTATTCACAATAACACTGTGTTAGCGTCTTGTGGATATAAAATGACAAGTGATATTTTGACTAATGAGAATTAATCAATTATTAGTCATAAGAGTTTATTTAATCTAAAATAAAAATATATAGACTTATTGAATGTAATAAATAATAAGAGCTTGTTTAAATTTTTTTAAAACAATTTAGGAACTTATTTGAGCATTTTGTCAAAATTAAACAAAATAGATGAAGCAATGTGTCAAGTAATTAGGACTGCTACATGTCAAACAATTGCCCCATTTAGGGATAAATTTAATATATAGTTATAGATATTGATGTTGGATTTTATTATGCTTATATTAATGTTGATGGGCTTATTTGGAGATTTTTAACATGCTTGACGAATATTATTTTTTGTTATAAATGTTTTATTATCATGAGTTTTAAATTTGAATAATGAAGTTATATTATATATATATGTTAAAATTAAAATATTAATAAAAAATATTTTTATGTCAATAAGTTATTTTATTATGAAAGAATTTAAATAAGTCAATCATGTTGAACATGTTAATCCGTTTTGTATGTGTAATTAATTTTATGATAATCCTATTTAACATATTTTATGTTTTTACAAAACACGCTCCACACACGAACATCTAGGAAATTATTTGATCTACCGACACCAAAGAATTTACCTTATATACGAAATTGCCACTAGGGCATTCGTCACCATTGGCCTTTTTTTTGTTTTTGGATTGATTTGTCCCTTTTGTTAGCACCTGCTTTTTAAAGATAACTTACGGTGGTAATGCCTCTACAGAACATTGAGAAAAGAGAGAAGGGGGAAAGAGAGGAAATCTGAGGAAGTCTTTGGCTGTGGTGGATTCGGCAAGCAAAGGATGCTTCATCCGAGGTGTTAATTTTTCTTGCCGAGTCCGCCCATGCCTATGATTTCCTTTAGTTCCTCTTTCTCCCCACTTTACTCTCACTGGAAAAGAAAAAAACTTTAACAAGATCGCAGCTTATGTTATACGTTAAACAGTACTGAAGAGGGAAAGGGAGAGAGAGTTACTGGAAGTTTTTGGAAGTGGGGTGGGTGGAAAGATTAGTATTGTCTCTTTGAAATAAAATAAAACAAGGGATGAAGAAAATCTTTCCAACTCCCCCCATTCCACTGATTTCCAGTTCTTCCTCTCCATTTTCTTACTTTTTTTAACATCCTTTGTTTGATCGTGGTCTGATAGC
The DNA here is from genome assembly GCF_000208745.1 of Theobroma cacao. Classification (NCBI taxonomy): domain Eukaryota; kingdom Viridiplantae; phylum Streptophyta; class Magnoliopsida; order Malvales; family Malvaceae; genus Theobroma; species Theobroma cacao. Next base: position 21,122,569 of record NC_030851.1, on the reverse strand, counting down.
ACTCACTTGGTGAGATAAATCGGTAAATCTTACTCTTCTTTGTTGTGGGTATTTTTGTTACATAGATCTGTATCTTCTTTGCTTTGAATATTTGTCATCTTCCACGGATCTACTTGGTGGATACCGATTTTCATAGATCTGTATGTAATTTCATGAGCGTTACCATTTTTTGTTCTTTTTTTTCTGATCCTTACTCTGAATATTTGTCAACTTTCCGTGGATTAGCGTGGGGGATACCGATATACGTTATGGTTTTTTCTTAGTGAATCAATTTTCTGAGAGTTCGGTTGAGAAAGCTTTGTTGTTTCATAGGCCGGAGATGATTTCACAGCAGTCATCGTCGACCCTTGAATTCAGCTTACAGTCCTTGTTGAAAATTAATTTATAATTTTTGCTAAAGGGAAAAACTCGGAAAATAAAATATTTCAAATCCTTAAATCTATTGCACACTTGAAAATCTACTACATACTTTTCCTCATTTAGCCGACATATGGTGATTGGAGAGTGTTGGTCACTCGCCTGGAACACGATGTGGATTATTTATCTGTTTTTTTTTTTTTTTTTTAAGAGTCTGGTTAGTGATTGGTAGTCTTTTGTTGTATAAAAAATAAAGGTTGATCTCTTCTTTTAACACTTGCACACAGATTTTCACTGCATGCATTATGGTACCCTTTAGGGAATATATATATATATATATATGTATTTTGTAAAATAAAAGATTTGGGTGAATATTTGTGGATTTTATCTAAATTTGAAGTGAAATAAATTTTTAATTTTCAATAAGGCATGATCCTTGTCACAAGGTGGATTAATTTTAAATAATTATAAAGACATAAAATAAAAAAATATTAATTAAAATTGAAGATAATTACGAAAATTTCATCATTAAAATTAAAAAAATTTGACAAACTGTAATTAATATTATTTTATTGGACTTTTAAAAAGTAATTATTTTATTTTAAAAATTTTATTATATCAATTAGGTAAGCTATCAACAATTATTTTTAAATTATTATATTTACTCAATATGGATTAGATTTTGTTGTTAGAATTATGTAATTAACGAAATATGATTATATTAATAATAATATATATTAAAATATAAAAAATTAAATATTTTAAAAATTTATTTAAATAAAAAATTTTACTTAGTAAGGCATGAAAAAAATATTTTAAAAACAATGACAGTTAAAATAATTATTTTTTAATTTATTATTATTAGTATTTATAATACTATGTGATTTAAAATAATTTTTTTAAAAAAATTCAACACCCACGAAACGGGGTACCACTCTAGTATACTATAAGAGGAATTTTAAATTTGCATAATTAATTCTATAATATATGAAATTATAAGAGTATTTGTTTGCTAATAAATTATTTTTATTAGTTTATTTTATATATTAAAATGTTGTAGTTATTTATTTACTTATGTGATTGATTATTTATTATGATAAAAGATTGAAAAAAATGGTCAACGAGGGACTCCTTTTTCCTATTTCGTAACGCGGAGGGTAAAACAAATGGTGATGATGTGGCGTGAGGCGTGCCGCAGGAAATTAGTTCAAGGTTATCGCTTGACGTGAGTGTTGCCAAACGGTTGGTTTGTGCCGTCGTTGAATTTAACGGTGATAATGGGGTTAGGTATACCAGCATTAGCTATATTTGGAAATTAGCACAAGATAATCGCCTTAGGTGGGGGTTGCCAAACGATTGGTTCAAATCAAACGATCCGGGCCTCAATTTTCCAACCAAATGGGTAGCTAAGATTTCAAACCCCTTCAGTCATGTTAAGCTAATAGAGTTGCAGCAGTGTTTGCTATCATCGTTTCGTTTACTGAACAACTGATGGCTCAATTGTGCGGTTGTAGCTGATCACACCACGTCCCTCTTTTGACAAGGCTTCCATGGAACAATTTTGCTGTGAGTGGATCATCTAACTGGGACAACGGCCTTTGTGTCTAATGTCTAAGGTCCTGTTTGGCATTGCGGAAGTTAAGTAGTTTGTATAGAATTTAATTAGATGTAATGCCCTTACCACCTTTGGGATGGTACTTTGATGGGAAGGTTACTCTTTCAATGGAATGACATTGTCGCCCAAGAGGGAATATGATTCTATCTTGGGCAAGAGGGAAAGTGACCTTCCCATGAAAGAGGGAAAGTCAAGAAAACGGGTTGGACAAATACAACCTTCTCAAGCTGAAAAATCCTCTCTTTTTCCATAATTCTCAATTAAGAAAAATTTTGCAATGAGCGTTACTTGCAAAGATTTAAAAAGCAAAGATTTTTTTTAAATAATGTTTTTTATTATTAGGGTGATAATTTTAAACATTATTATAAAAATTATAATTTTTAATATTTATAGATATTATTATAAAAATACATATTTAATTATTCTATATATTTTAATATTTAAACAATATATTATTTTTATTGTGTTATGCTTTTTGGCAACATCATATTCTCCTGAATACCAAACCGACAATGTTATTCTCAGCAAAGTATCAAATGTCATCTAAATGCGTTGAACTTGGATGCTTCTTATTGGCCTTCTCACAATGCCACGATGAAAATGCTGCAATGACGAAAACGTCTTTTCGGAGTAAGTGCAAGTCTTGACCATTGTTTTGCTTTTTTTTTTCCTTTTGTTTTTTATAATTATTTATTTGTTTTCACTTCTTTTCATCGTAATAAATAAATTAGGGGATATCTATGTTTGATTGATTTTATCATAATTTGATAATAAGTATTGTGAACAATATTACACATCATAGCAATGTTGGATATCATATATGTAATTTTAGTTTTATCTTGTAAATCATTGTTTTATATATGTATTAAGATATACAAAATGTATAAAAAATTGTTTTGTATTCAATGATGAATATCATGTTGTCCAAAAAATTAGAGTAAATTTGGATTTGTATAAGGTATTCAAAATAAGTTGTGTCAATTTTTTGCACAACATTGCACAAGTGATTTTCAACTACAAAAAGTGATTTCATTGTAGTAATTTTGGATGTTTAGTCATGCTAGTGATGTCCAGCACTACATAATAGAAATTACAATCACATTAATGGTTATACCAATTCCATATTAATATAGATAATAATAGAAATGTTATAATGCAATTTAACAAATTTTCTTAATTACATCAAAAACCATATCAAAATGTCTAATGGTTCTCCTTGTCAAATCAAACATTGAATTTTTTACTCAATAGGGGAGCCTGTCATATCATATGATGTTATTCCTCCATTGACGAAAATGAATAAGTTAGTGCCATGTCATATCGTGTTAGTGTAGGTGCATAGTTTTAATAGACATATGGAATTTTATACAAATTGTGATAAAATGATGTGATTATTTTTATACATAAGAAAATTTATCTCAAATGACGTTGTAACAATAGTTTATATTAAATTTTGCAAGAATTTGGTTGATCCACTTACCAAAGCTTTGTCAAAAGAGGCTGTGAAGTCAATTTCTAGTGGAATGGGGTTAAAACCATTGACTCAAAAGCACTAGTAATGGGAACACAACTTTGAGTTAGTAAAATTAACAATAAAAGTTCGATGGTTAAAAACAAGTTACTATATGCTATCATTATGCATTAAATTTTTTATATTAAATAGCCTTATTCTAGAGTATTCAAATAACCTCATTCTAAAATATTCAGTGTGACTATTACAAGGAGAGGATGAGCAAAAGGCTCTTAATGGAAATATCAAATGCCTGTAGTGATGGGTTTGGCTATGGACGGCATGCTCAAAATACGCAGCAGAAAGAAAATTAAAACTTTATAACTAAACAACAAAAACATGCCTTCACCCATGGATCACCTCGGTGATATTTAATATATAAAAGCATAAAATAAATTATTATTTAGAAAGTTACTTTGCCAAGTAATTTCTAATCACAATGGCACTACTCGCGAACAGCACAAGGAGCAAAAACCCTAGGCAATCAAGTGTTTGGCCTCCAATGGTTGTACACACGATTACACTTGAACCTTCAACGAATGAGGGAGTTTTTAATTATACTTTGTGCTAGCAAAGAGGACAACAATTGTCCTTTTCTTCTTTTTCACAATCTTAGTTTGAACCTCTCTTGAAAATTACTTCATAAGCAATTTTCTCTTTCACACAAAAGGAGTGGTGGCAAAGAAAGAAAACATTTTTCTTTTCTAACAAAAACTATGTTTTTTTCAATTATAAAAAACTCTCATATGAAAAATAGTTAAAATGTGACTTATATAGTTAGGTTAAAATAACTTCAATTTTGCAATTAAGCCCTCAATACTATAACACATTATAATATTTGGCCCATTACTTAATTAAACTCTTTTAATTAAGTCATTGAAAATTAAAATCAAAATTAATTTCTTTTATATTTTACAATCAAGGTCTTATAATTATAACTATTTATAATTATGTCTAAAACTTAATTAAACTTTTTTAATTAAGTTTATAGAAGTTAATTACATGGCATGTGATTTAAGTCTAACTTAAATCATCACTCCCCCAATTTAATTCAAATGCAATTATTGTGTGTGAACTATTAGGTTCCTAACATGTTGGCAATGGAATTGATTAATGACTTAATTGATTAATATAAATTTCAATCAATTAATTTATAATCAATTCCATAGACCAAGATTGGCATCTAGCAATGCATCATGGCCACCCAATTGTTAGGAGAGTTAAAGGGTTTTTTTGACAACCTTTCAGTGCACAGTCTATCAATGTAATTCATTCCCTTATCATATATCCCGGAGATGATAAGAGCTTGGTACAGTGTCTACTCTTATTGACCTCCATATTTTTTTTTGCAATTATAGCATTAGCTTTATAGAGAGTTATGAAACCTTGTCATAATCTCCATGTCACCTTGGCTAAGGACTTCAATAAGCTAATGTTAACCAAGAACTGATAGGATATGTCCTCTAAAACACTTGAGGTGATGATTCCTATCTTGACTACTCATTTGCCTTCACATGCTTCATACTATACCCAAAAGCATCCTGTTTTGGCATCATTAGTTAAGCACCCGTAGGGATGACATCAAAGCATAGCACTCCACACATAAGACAACCTGGTGTCTTAAATCTAGAGAGTATTTACACAATTGACATATGAGAAGTGTTGCATAGATACTAGAGTGTATTACTAAATGCACTTTTCATGGCGGGTCATGTTCAGTGAACTTGCTCTCCTAAGTAAGCACTTTATTCTAGTTCCAAGTATCTCTATACTTCAATCTATGAGATCGATTGCTTACTTCCAAAGTAAGGAACATAGAATATACCAATCTCTAAGCATCATCGATGTCTAGTCTCAATGATACATTGACCAGGAACATTTTGAGATTATGCTTTGATGCATAGGAATCTCATAATTGCAATCCATCACAATTTCCTTGCAAGGCATATTAATCTCATGGACTTCATCCAATTAGACTTATAACTCATTATAATTGATGTCTTATTGATGAAGGAAAACCTCTAATCATTCAACATGAATGATACTGTTGCATGATTGGAATAAAGCCTCAACCAATCCCAATTGGCTGTAGGGCTAATCCCAACATGTAGTAACATGGGCATAATTACAAATTCCACTTATATGAATATTGGAGTGGTGCCACTTTAAACAAGAATTAAAAGGGTTTATTCTTGTAAATATTCATGAAACCAAGATTAGCACAATGCCATATAAGTGCTAAAACAATTGGTAGAATCTCAAAACGATTAAATAATGCTATGTGTGTGATATTTTCAATTATGACATAAGGAGTTAGGTTCAATCCTTGTGATACCAATAACTTCATCTTAACTTTAAAATTTCTACACTAATAGAAAGTTCAAATCTTCAAGATACTTTCTATTATGCATAGTATTATTAATATTACAAACTAGTGGGGGATTGTTAAATAGTTTGTAATATTTATTGGAAGATAATTATTCAAGCGTAATTGTTTAAGAATAAATATAACTCTTAAAATAAAATAAGTATTTACAACAAACACAACTATTGAAAGTTGTAGATACGTCTGTTGAAATACAACAGACACATCTGTAAAAACAATATGATATCTTAATAGTTATATTATCGTTCAAAAAATTTATTGATATTGGTAAACTTTATTGAAATTGGAATTAGAAGAATTTTTTATATTGAAAACAATCTTAAATTTCCCAATAATGTGACGAAAATTAAGTTTTTTTATTATTGTTTTTTGTTAAAACTTTTCTTGAATTTTCCAACATTTTGAAGAAAATTAAGAATTATTATTTGAGTTTTTCTAACACTTTGACAGAAACTCAGACTTTTTTTATTATTTTTTATAATTTTTATTGTTCCTAATTAACCTTTTTTGAAATAATTATATAGGTTACAATATGTACAAGAAAAAAAATAAAGAAATTAAAAATGATTAAAAATTTATTTTTCATATTTTATTATTGATAATATTTTTTAAATAATTTTTGTTGGAAATATAATGTGAAAGTAAAACTACCAAAAGGGGGTGGTTGTTAAATAAAAATTCCCCATTTTTCAAAAATCTTTAAAGATAAAGCAAAAATAGCAAAACAGAATGTAAAATGAATGAGTAAAGAACAGAAAAATAAAAAGTATTTAGCAAGATTTTTATAAAGGTCTGGCTCTCCAATGCCTACTCTCTCTTGATAACACAAGGAGTTTGAATTCATTATAAACTTAGCTTTTAAATAGGGTCAGGCGTAACTTTTACATTATGCCTTTTATAAGATCATACGTAACCGCTACAACGTGCCTTTTGTAGAATCAGGCCTTTTGATCTTATTTTTATAAGATCAAAAATAAAGAAGTTTATTATAAAAAAGGTGAGAGCTTTTATCTAAGATATGGATGATCAAAGAAAGTTTGTACTCAAGAAGAATTAGCTGAAGAATAAAAATATGATCTTTAGGCTCTACTCTTGCTCAAAGATAGGAACTTTTTGCTCACTGCTTTTTTTCTTGTTTTTCCTCTCTTCTCTTTTTCAAAGATGATTCAAACTCATTCAAAATCTCTCAAAGTCCTTGCTGTAACGTTTTAAGGGTGAATATTTATAGCCTCCGTGATTTTCTGCCCATTAAAGTGAAAATTGAATAATTTTTTGTACGTTTTAGCCAGCTTACAAAATTCTGTCACATTTGTAGAATTGATTCATTGTTGTTAAGAAGTCAATTCTTTAAGCAGTTAGTAATTTTCTTTCTCTAAATAATCAATTCTTCTATTTTAAAGTGTTGGTTTTTCTACAATTGGATTCAAAGTTGAAACCTTTGTAATCTTGGAGAATCCATTCTTTTGCCTTAAGGTGTCAGTTCTTTATTGTGATCTAGCACAAAAATTTGAATTTAAGCCTTATTTTTACCGTTCCAATTTTTTCTTGTTGTACCATCTCTTATTTAGTCACCAAGTTTCTGAATTATACTTTTAGTGCTTCAAGAATCAATATCTTCTCCATGTAGAATTGATTCTTTCTTCTTTGCTTTTCTACCTTTTGCATTTTGTCTCTCCAAAATTGATTCTTTGTCTTTGAGGTGTCAGCTCTTCACAAATCCTAAAGCTTTTATCTTTCAAGAACTGATTTCTTCTTTTCTTAGAATTGATTCTTTACTATTGATCTTTGATTAAGAATTGATTTCTCCTTCTCTAGAATCGATTCTTCTTGTAATCAAAAAATAAATTTTACTTTCTTTTCATTTAAGAATCAAGTCTTTTCTTGATATTACTAGACCAAATATAGCTTTTGCTATTTGCAAATTTTCAAGATTTACAAGTATACCTAGCAAGGATTATTGGAAGGCTATTACTAAAGTACTTAGATATTTAAAGCAAATAAAAAATTTGAAAATTTATTGCAGTGGTTTTCTTAGTACTTTCTAGGAATATCTTATGCTAGTTGGATAACCAGTATTGATAACAATAAATCCACATCATGATGGATTTTTACTTTAGAAGGTGGTGCCATTAGTTGGGTATCTAAGAAGCATACTTGTATTATGCATTCCATAATGCAAACGAAATTTTTAGCGTTTTTGGCATTAGCATGTAAAGCCTAACCTTATAAAATACTTGTCATGACATACATGTGATGATAGTATGTTTGCATGCTAGGAAAGCCCCGAAAAATCGTTAAAAGCCGATAGTGTACTTAATAGTATAACTAAGTTGAACTAAGCCTCGAACTAGATCAAATAGGAATTTTAAGGTGAAATTGAGAGTTTTACGGTCCATGGATGATTCAAAATGGTAATTCAAAATTTGAGGATCAATTTGGAGTCAAACTAGAATTTTCACTATCTAGGGGCAAAATGGTCATTTGCCACTTGGAGAAAAAATGAGAATTTTAGAAAAGATTTTTTTTGGCCCCATTTGACTTATTGGAGTATGATTTGAGTATTGGAGTATGATTTGAGGTTTAGAAGTGAAAAATTTTAATTCCAGTATAATTTGGTGTATAGGGGTAAAATGGTAATTTTGTCACCTCAGGGGTAAAATGGTAATTTTGCCACCTCAGGGGCAAAATTGTAATTTTCCACCACTAGGACATTTGTCCAGCACATGGTCTTTCTTTATCCTCATTTTTTACCTTTGACTAATCATGTGGTGGAGATAAAAAGTTTAAATTTTTAAAGTTTTAAAAATAGACCAATAAGAAAATGTCATGTGTCAAGCTTAGGATATTTTATTATTTAACTTAAAAATCAGCATAAATCAGCCCATTATCTCTCCAAATATTCGTCCAAGCAAGGAAGAGAGGGAAAGAAAGGAAGAACAAACCCTAGGTGAAGAATTTCAAGAGAAAAAGTGTGGAAAATCAAGGAAAACAAGTGAAAAAGGTAGGATTTTTCAACTTAAGCTTGAAATCTATTTTCCTTAAGCATTTCTCCTTATTTTTCATGCTTAAATTACATGTTTT
>NC_030851.1:21087030-21113284 GCF_000208745.1 Theobroma cacao | reverse complement strand
AATTATGGTGTGGAAAAAGTAGTAGAAAAAATCACGGTGTTAATGCACCATTATTGGTCGAAATTTTTAAGAAGAAAAGTGAAGATAGTTTTGCCAAATTTTAGGTTATTTGATTTAAGTTTGGTGAATTAAGATATTGGAAAAGAATAGGAATAATTTGGAGTAATTTGAGATTAAATTGGACACGTTAGCAATTTAATTGGGTGATAAGACGAATTAGGCCAATATCGGGTTTAGATAGTTACCAGTGCATTTTTGCATTCCATATCATGCATTAGTAGTCTAAATTAGTTTAATTTCAATTTAGTACCAATGTGTTGAATTTCTCTAGTTTGTACTATGTCAAGGTGGTAAGTCCTCCGATAAAGGCAAAGGAATTACACCCGAGGACCAATAGTTTGAGTATTTTGAGAATCTGCACTCTAAACATTGTGAGTAAACTTACTGTCATTTTAATTATCTAGGGTGGTTTTTAGATGATTTCATGAATTCTATGAAAACAAGGATTTAAAAAGGTAAATTTTCATGTTTTATGAATAAATGTGTTTCAATGAAATTAATTTATAAATTGTTTTGAAATTAATAGTGATTTTGGAAAATAGAGTACACGGAGACTGTTAATTGTTGCAATTCAATTGTTTATATTGATTGGCTTATGATAAATCGAGCATAATTGGCTAGTTGGCAATTGTATTGAAATACGAATTGTTTGGTTGTTTTGAAAGACTGCGAATTACAAAAATTACCATATCATGTTATTAAGTTTTGTTGTATGGTGGATTATATATTAATTAATCACTGCAGTAGGGGGTTTCTGTAGACCAGCCTTTTAGAGGGGCACGGTAAACCCCATTATATTCTTACCTCGAACGGAAAGGTGCGTAGGGTATCTCCTAGGGTAAAGTTTAGGGTTCATTTCACGCTAAACCACCACGTGAGGGAGAACTTAGCCAACGCCAAGGAACGGTTGTGATGTCCAACGAAAAATGTGTTTTACGTGAAAATGTGAATTTTTAACAGCCTTGGCGGTCTCGGTAGGATGCCTCGGCCAAGGTATCCTCGAGAATGGATTTATGGCATAAGCCTAGTTTTTATGAGATTCATAAGCCTCTTTACGTATTTTGAACGAAATGTGTTCTAATGCTGTAACCCAATTTACGATGATTTACTTTATTGTCTCCATGCACTCAACTCTAGATGTTTATGATGATGTCTGTTTACTTATTGAGATTTTATAATCTCACCACCCTCCTTTCCACCCATTTCAAGTTCAGTATAGACTGTAGATAGCTGATCTCATCGAGGACTACCATTGGATCTGCATTTTTCAAACCGTAGGTTCAAAGTCCTCTTTACTTTTATTTATTCGAGAGCCCTCTTGTTATTGTCAATTTAATTAAATATTTTGGCTTACTGTATTACAATATGTATAAATTTATTTATCTTTTAAGCTACAAAAATTATTTACGTATAACTCTAAAAATATTATTTCATAAGAAAATAGAATATTTTACTTAATATTTCCTTTATTTTCTCATTATATTCAAATAACCATAATTTCGTTTTAAATGAAGATTTTAGACTTTTAAACACATTTGATTATAAATTATGTGTTTTGTACTTATAAATTACATTTTAGCCTGTTTCAAAATTTTTAGGAAAATGACCAAAATACCCTTGTGAGATGAAAATTATTATTTTATTTGTTTTAAGTTGGAAACAGTTTAAAATCTTTTAAAACGTGGTATTTGGCAACAATTACTCATAGGAGAAATGTTGAAGCTGATATTAAAGCCTTACGGGGTTTCGGTTGACATTCGGAATAAGAAGTGTCGATCGAGACGTCGCGACGATTGTCACGGACTCGAGGGGAGTACCGGGTCATGACATAACAGCTGCTAGAAAAGAAGTAGAATGACTGAGAAATTTGTTATTAGATATAAAGTTATGGCCACAACCAATGCTAGCCATTTCCATAAATTGTGACAGTAAGGTTACAATGTGTGTAGCTTATAATAAAATTTATAATGAAAAGTCTAGACACATAAGTCTGCGACATGTCTACATAAGAAAATTGATCTCAAATGGCATTGTAACGATAGTTTATGTTAAATTTTGCAAGAATTTGGCTGATCCACTTACCAAAGCTTTGCCAAGAGAGGCTGTGAAGTCAATTTCTAGTGGAATGGGGCTAAAACCCTTGACTCAAAAGCACTAGTAATGGGAACTTAACTTTGAGTTAGTAAAATTACCAATAAAAGTTCAACAGTTAATAACAAGTTACTATATGCTATCATTATGCATTAAATTTTTTATATTAAATAGCCTCATTCTAGAATATTCAAATAACCTCATTCTAAAATATTCAGTGTGACTGTTACGAGGAGAGGATGAGCAAAAGGCTTTTAATGAAAATATCAAATGCCTGTAGTAACATGGGCATAATTACAAATTTCATTTATATGAATATTGGAGTGGTGCTGCTTCAAACAAGAATTACAAGGGTTTATTCTTGTAAATATTCATGAAACCAGAATTAGCACAATGCCATATAAGTGTTGAAGCAGTTGGTAGAATCTTAAAACGATTAAACAATACTATGTGTGTGATATTTTAGATTATAACATAAGGAGTTAGGTTCAATCCTTGTGATACCAATAACTTTGTCTTAACTTTAAAATTTCTACACTAATAGAAAGTTTAAATCTTCAAGATACTTTCTATTATGCATAGTATTATTAATATTACAAACTAGTGGGGGATTGTTGAATAGTTTGTAATATTTACTGGAAGATAATTATTTAGGCGTAATTATTTAAGAATAAATATAAATTTTAAAATAAAATAAGTATTTACAACAAACACAACTATTGAAAGTTGTAGTTACGTATGTTGAAATACAATAGACATATGTGTGAAAACAATATGAACACATTTGTTGAAAGTTAACAAGAAGCATCTTTTAAAAGATAATAGACATAACCTCTTACTGTCTATGAAAAAAACGTACTTACAAACCAAAATTCATTCAAAAAGCATTTTAAATAAGTTTGTTGTATCTTGAAGAGTCATTGTTTGCAAATCTCTATAATAAACAACTCTTTAAAGAAAATGTGTTACAGTACATCTCAAACCTTTCATTTCTTATTCTAATTTTCTAATAGTAGTAGTAGTAGATAAGTTTAGCTCGATCAGAAAATTGCCAGTGATGGAAGGTTTAATAAACTTCTTCTCCTTAGGCCAACCAAATAAACTTTGCAATTTCATCTCCAATGATCGCCCTTACCATAATGGTGGCATGTCCTTTTCCTTCTTCACGCTACCAATGGGCTTCTAACATTGACAACTTGCCCTTTTGCCTTTTTGTTTTCTTCTTCTTTATCAGCATTTTGGCATTGGAAGAGGATACCAGAAGCACGAAACTAGTAGCCGACTTTATGGACTTTTTCGATAATGTCTAGCATGTTTAGCAATTCTGGACAACATTGTGTCTCCTCTAATTTGTGCAACAGTGTGTTTGCAAGCAATACATTGAGTCCCTCTCAATGCGGGAATACACACTTTGCTCAAGTGATTCTCTTGTGTGAGGGGTTCAAACATTAATTTAAGCACACATTAGTGAAGTGATCAGTCCAAGACCGTAAGATGTGAGTAATTTAAGTTTGTAAGCCTGTGAGACACGCAGCACTTAAAGAGAAGAAAAAAAACATGAAATCAAAGTAAGATATGGGGCCACGTGAAAAGCTGCTTTTACCAAACTTCCCCTTAAATTTATGCAATAATTACTAAAAAAATAAAACCAAGCTTAACTTTTTAAATGGAGACGCGTACCTAAATATTAATCTCTTCCCATTGGTACGAAAACCAATAAATGCAGTCCGTAGTCGGTGAATTGTCCTATCTCAGAAGCTTTATCACTTCCCACACCTGCCCTTTCTTCTCACCTTCCTCTGCTTTTTCCACGTGACGTCAACACAACGCGGTTTCCTTATCCTAATCCGCACTCGTTTTCTCCCTTTATATTTACCACTTCGGTCACCCGTCCATCAACAGTCAGTCATCTGATACGTGAGAGAGAGGGGTAGAGACTGATCTGGGAAGTTTTTGGACATGGGTGGATCGGCAAAACACTCTTTTGTAATCATCAATTCCTTTTCTTTGCCCGCTCCGCCCATTCCAAACATTTCCTCTGCCTCTCTCTATCCCTTGTTTCTCTCACATATGAAAAATTCTTTAAATATTTTTGAGTGGAAAAGTTAAAGGAGTGAGAGGGAAAGGCAGAGAGTGGTGTTGGGAGTCATAGGTATGGGAGTATTGGGCAGTATTATGACCTTTGCTAAATCAAAGGGGCAATTCTTCCCAACACCTCCCATACCCTTGGTTTCTAACCGTTGCTCCCCTTCCCTACTTGTCCTATCTTGGGTTTCTGCTAACTTCCCCACTTTGATTCAGGTTGGTTTTCATCCTTTTATATTTGTGATTATGATTTTCCTCTATAGTTCTTATCATTATTTGGCTCTCCCTTTCCGAAAACTTTTTTGTTTTACGAGATTCATTGTCCTTGCCATGGTCTTCGATGTCGTTGTGATTTTTAAATAATAGCAGTGCTGGAGTTTTCAAGCGTTGTGGAAGCTTGTATCATGTCACATAAACAATGGAAATATTGGAAATTTGGAATCAGAAGATGAAGAAGGGTCCTCAAGTAGGTAAAAGATATAAAAGGGTGTGTAATCCATTATACATCAAACAATGGTAATTTTAGCCATTTCTATGCAAGAGGGGCATAGGGGAAGTGGTTTCAAGTATAGCTCACTTTTAAATTGAATATTAAAGAGTATTTCATCAGAGAATTTATGTATGGCAAATGTCTCTTAAAGTCAGAAGTGAAGGGGGAAAGGGACCCAACTGACAATACAAATCTTGGACACAAATTTTGGGGCAGAGAAGATAAGATTTTGGAGAATGCAACGGAAGTTTTCGTCTTAGTAAGTCAGAAACAAAGACAAAGTGAATGTAATTACATTCCCAAGTTGACTTTAAATCCTTTCAGAATACGAGAGGATACTCCAAGCTTCGAAGGATTATCCAAATTATGTTATAACCAATCAACCACTTAAATTCTTAAAATCATCCGGTCAATTAATCGGTGAAATTTACAAACGCTCTCCAAAATCTACCAACCAAATTTATCACCAAATTATCTCATGCCACAACTCTCTGTTATCGGGATTACTAACTGATTCAATAATTTTTCCTCCAAAACCCCTACAATAAACAGTCTCGGTTCTATTTAGACTCAGGTATCATTTTTCCTTGGTAGTATTTCTTTTGGTCTATTTTTTTCCTTGTAGTTTAGATGTACGTGGAGCTTATATAACCCACTTTCACTTATGCTACGCCAACTGTTGATCACGCAATATTTTCAACCACAAGACAAATTTCACAATCCATCTCAACTTTCTCTAAATTCTATATATTATGCGGTACCTCTATGGAATGTGGATATACAAATGACCCCAAATTTTCTTTGAGGTCTAGAAGTCATGAAGTACTTCTCGTCTATGGATATACAAATGATCCAAAGACAAATGCTCTCTTAACGTTATAATTTATGCTAGTTCGAAATGATAAAATTAAATGATCAAAATTGTTTAAATAAATTTTTGAAATGAGTTTTGATAAATATGAAAATCCCTAAATACTGGAATTTAAAAGTGTGAAAGTGTTTTGGTATGTAAATGGTTTAAAACAAAGTAATTTTCAAAACTAAGCTGTAGGAATCGATCCATAGGTCTTTAGGTGTAACACCCCTAGCCTTGATATTAGCCATATGTGACATTAACCATATGAGGAGTTAAATTATGTTTTTGCTTTATGTGCTTGAAGACTTAAGAAAGGCTTGTGTGTATATAGAGGATGACTTTGAATTTATAATGTATTTGAGGACTTTTGATGATACTTAGAAATAACTAAGTTAATTGATGAGCTAATTTGAACTTTGATGAATATGATTATGCTCATAGGTGGATGACTATGAATATTGGCATAATTGAAGGTCCTTAATGGATTTGTGTATATGTTTGGCACTTACACTTACGTATGACATTTAGCCAAATTCTTGAAAAAATGATTGATGAATCTTCAAGTTTGATGTCTAGATTAAGATTTAATCTTACATTTGAGTATATGTATAAGCATTATGAATTCTAATAGTCATTTTGAAGTGTGACTTAAACAAGAAATGATCTGGGAGTTTAAAACTTGGATTTTGAAGTTTGGAATGTTGAAAATGTTCATTCTTGAGAAAATGTATTGATATATTTACTAATGGGTCCTTAGGGTGGTTTTGAGGGATACGGATGGTGCAAACAGAATAAGGTTCTCGAAAGCGATAATGGCTAAAGATGCCAACATGGCAGAAGTTCTTGCTATTAAGGAAGTCTTTAGGATTTGATTTAGCTCTAGCTAGGTCGGTACTTATGGCTTAGAGGTGGAAAGTGGTTTTAGCAATGCTGTCCAATGGATCCTTGACCCGGAAAAAGCACCTTGGAAGTTAAGAAAGGAGATCATGGGCCTAGAAAGATGGAAAGGGTTAGTTGAGAGGTGGAAAGTCACTAAGATTCCAAGAGAGATCAATGAGATGGTGGATGAACTTACCAAGTCAGGGTTACGTAGGACTGAAGATGTTCTAATAGTCTTGGATTAGGAGGAGGTAGCGTAAGGTATTGTGAGCCACGATTGAGCATGGTTGAATTTGTGTGACCACGCCAAGTCAAGCGAAGGTAAAACTTTTCTAGTCATTTCAGTTTTTATCTTTATGGAATTGTCTTCTATGTTGTAGTTGGAGCTGTTTTTCTTCTTAAAGCTTTTTTGGGGTTGACTCTGTTCCATTTGTAGTGGAGAAAAGGGAATGATGATCTCACAGGAAAAAAGAAAATAAAGGAAAATCAGAAAAAAGAGAAGAAATACAAAAATGGAAAAAAACAAGAAAAAAAAAGTGGGAGAAATTTGATTTTCATTCATGGTGGTTGTGGGTGCAATATCTTTTTTGGGTAATTACTCGTGCAGTCGAGTTTCAAAGGAGCTAAGCGAGGGTAGGGTGTTATTCTATGATTGAGTGGAGTTTTGTTCTCTTTGTCTTCTACTTTCTTTAGTGCATTTTGCTTTTCCATTTAAGGGTTTGGTAGGAAAGGAACAAGGTAACTTATTTGCGCTTTGAACCTTCCCTTGCTTTCTTCTAGTTTCTCTTTCTTTTTTGCTTTAGTTTATTTCAGGAGTTAAAGTAAAAGTGGTGAGTCGAGTGCTTTTCCTTTGTATTTTTAATTCTTGACTTGGTCTTTGTTTTCTTGTGCTTCTCTCTTTTGTTTCGAGGGAGGTTGATTGTATGTATTTGTTTCTTCATTCACCTTATTCTTTTTGTTTGGACCTTAAGGCAAGTGATTGTTTGTAGTTGCTGATTTTGCTTAAGAGAGTCTCCTTGACTCTTAATGTTTTCAAGGTGGGGTGGTTTCTGCTAGGTTTGGACTGTTTTCATTAGCATTCTTTTGGTCCTTGTCACTCTGATGCTATTTTCCAAGAAAGCTTTTATTGGGAAAAAATAATAAAAATAAAAATAAAAGTATAAAAAAGAAGAAAAACGAATAAAGAAGATAAAGGAAAAAGAAGAAAGGAAAAAAGAGAAAAGAATAAAGAAGAAAGAAAAGAAAAGAAAAGAAAGTACAAAAATTAAAAAAAATGGAAATGAAAGAAAAAGATCCTTGAATCCTTTTTTAAGAGAGATGGTACTCTTCCAATATCTCTTTTTGTTTAGTATTTTGTTAGTGTTTTACTCAAAACATATTTTTGGCCTTTACTTAGCGGATGTTTCCCTGAAGACCCGCTTGGTTACCTTTTCCATGGCTGAAAGAAGGAAATTGTATGTTACCAATGAAGGAAGGGGCAGAGAGTGAAGGGAATAAGGGACATGGTTCTCAATGTTAGGAACCATTCTTTGGGGGTGTGATGACGGAGTGGGGAGGGGGAGACAGGGTGTCAGTTGTACAGAATGGAATTGTTGACCTGACCAGGAAAGGTCGTGTATTGCAAAGCGCGGGTTAACCCTTGGGTTGGCATGCGGTGTTGGTTCAAAGGTTGGTCTATGATGCCTTCTTTTGCTGGAAGAGTTTCCTGTTTTTAGGTGGTGATGATTCCATGTTGAACTTTCATGGAGGCGTCTCGAATTGCTAGTCTGCCAGGATGATAGGTCGTCACACCTAAGAAGAGTTTGGTCCTGTCTCCAATGTCTAGTGGCTCCTCTGCAGGATTTTATTTTTGCTTTTGGATTTCGATTGGCTTTCTTGAGGTTCCATTTTTGCTTGAGGATTTCGATAGGTTTTCTTTAGGTTCCATCTTTCAACATGTGGTCTGGGAGTGATTTGGGAAGAGAGGTGTGCTTAGTGTTTCGCTTGGGGCTATTTGTTCTTGCGACAGCCAAGCCTTATTGGAATTTGGGATTGAGAGGCGTGCTTAACGTTCAGAGCAAGTCACTGGGAAAGGGTTGAAAGCTACTTATTGTTTTTAGCTCAGATTAGGGACGATAACACTTTTTGATTTGGGGGAAGTAGTCTGCCTTTGTAAGTGTACATTTACTCTTTTTTGCACAAGCTAAAATCCTTATGTTAGTAGAAGTCTTTAGCAAAAAGGCTGGAGATTTTATATGGCATAGTAGCTTAGTGCCAATAAATTCACTTTTCAAAAAAAAAAAACAGTATCAATACATTCTTGACAGGAAGAACAATAAGAGGCATTTTGTGATTTTTCTATTGATACATCTAAAATGTATCGATAGATTTGAACAAGGAGGACATTATGTGAAATTTGTATTGATAGATTTTTCAATCTATCGATCATTTAAGGCAAAGAGTATTCAACTTGAATTTTATCGAGACATTGCCTCATGTATCGACAAATTTAAAGAAAATTCGTGAAAATATATCCGTACATCCCTAGGCATTTGCAAAAATAAAAAGGACCTAGGGCAGTTCACCAGTTTAAAAATAAAAGAAAAACCTTTCCCATTATTTGCCCTACGAAAACACTAACCCTTTAATGGAATTTGAAGCTCGTCCGGAGTAGATTCGAGCTTGGAAAACCATTATTAAGGTAAGATTACCTTTTTACCAATTGATTTTTGATTTAATCGGTTTGTAAGTTTGAAATCTATTTACTCCAGCTTTGGGGTAACTTTTTCTTGAGTTTGCTAGGAATTTGGAGTTGAGATTGAACAACCTAGTATTAAAGGTAAGGATTTAAGCCTTTTGAATTAAGAATTTGAAACCTAGGTTTTGTATCTAAGAGTGGTGGAACTAAACCTAGTTTGAAATGTTGGAAACTTTTGAAAACGACGAAAAAATTATTATTTTGATTTGTTCAAGGGAGAAATAAAGCTATTGGCATGATGGTGAGTTGGAAAGCCATTGGAGGAAAGAAAGCTCAATTGGTTGTGGAGAAGTCTTCGCTTGTCACTATGAGTGGGGTTTATTATTTGAATAAATGCATATGATGCATGATGCATTGTTAAATGCCTTGCCATGGTACCTAAATGAGAGATATATATATATATATTTATATACACTGCCTAGATGAATATGACTAGGCTAGTTAAATGGTTATATGTGAATCTGTGTATGTGCCTTAAGGTAAGCCACCTAGTGCCACCTGTTTGAGCCTAGACTAGGAGGTCTAGTGAATCTGGTGATGTGAGATTATGATGATGAATGTCTAGGAGTAGTTACTTTAAACAAATAACTTCTTGGAGGATTATGAGTGTTTGATGCCTTTGAGGATGTGAAACTTCAACCTTCATAGACGTGTAGTGGAGGTAGACACGATGACGTGGATTGAGGGTAGTTCTATCATTTTCTTAGTGAGCTCCTAGAAGTGGGTTTTTCTAATATTATTAAGGTCTAAGTAGGCCTAAGGAATAAATGAATGATGTATATAATAATGAAATAAACGAAGAAAATAGAAATAATGATAATTTCCATAATAGGGGCAAAATGATCATTTTGGGTCTCGAGTCTAAATTTCTAAG
The DNA here is from genome assembly GCF_000208745.1 of Theobroma cacao. NCBI lineage: Eukaryota > Viridiplantae > Streptophyta > Magnoliopsida > Malvales > Malvaceae > Theobroma > Theobroma cacao. The sequence continues at coordinate 21,103,212 of NC_030851.1, read as the reverse complement.
TTTTCATGAACTCGAGTACCTCTAATCTATTGTGGACCTTTTCTTAGTGTTAAAAGAGTAAAAAGTTTGAGCCAAAGGAAAGTAGAAGGCAAAGTCAACTATGCAATGGTATTTTTATAAATAGGTGAAACTTTAGTCAACCCTAGGAATAAATATTTAATTTTCCAGCAACTTTCTCCTCACTTCCAGTAGCTTCTTCTTCTTATTCTTCCCATCCATTTTCTCAATTCTAAACTTTCCATCTTCCATGGAGGCCACCCTTGAAACCTCCATAACTTTCTCAAATTAACTCCAATTCTCATGCTTTTGTACACTTTTTCATAGGATTCTTTGTGCTCTTTCACTTTTTCACCTTAAAGATCCTCAAAAGTCTTTCCTTTGCACTTTCTCTCACTAGTTGAACATTTTAGAGAGATAAACTCTTCAAATTAGCTTGAGAAAAGCCTTAAAAGAATTTCCCTCTTTAATCTTTACTAAAGGATTCAACTACAAGTTCACCAAGGTGAGTAATGAGTTAGGTTTGATTTTTATGTTGTTGATGAATGGCCAATAATTAGAATTGTGGGTTATTTTATTATTGAAGGTTATTTATTTATTTCTAGTGTGACTAAAGTAGTGCAAACTAATGACTAGTCAAATGGTAATTGGAAACTAGTTAGGAATTACTAGTAAAGTTTGATTTAGGAAACAACTTTTGGAATAATATTTATGTAAATTGAGTTGGTTGTGATGCTATTATATGTGATAGGTTCCAACGAGACCCCACATCTCCACTTAGAGCATTAGTGGAAGTTGGACTCAATTAAAGAATCAACAAAGAAAAGTGAGTGAATTTGCATTTAAAATGTTTTGGGATGAATGCATATGCATTTGAATGAGTCACTTGAAAACTTTTATTTGTCTTTTCTTTAAAACATGCATGGGAACAAGCCTTTGATGAAACGTCCTTACGTTGTGAAATGTGTAATGTGATGAATTCATGTGTTTTTTATATTATGTTGATATGTATGTTATGCCTTGAAAGGTGATATTGTATGATAACTACAATCGTGCATGTGCGGTGTAAGAGTGCACATGAGGGTGATGATGATGAATTGCCATGTGTGGTGTGGGAGTGCACATGATAGTATTAGCTATGTGTGGTGTGGGAGTGCACATGAGCTAGGGTGACGTTGGTAGTTGTATGCGCTGAACCATGTCGACTATTTTGGGGGTGAGTCGAATGTCCTTGATGTATGTTTGAAGTTACATATCGATACATATATAAATATATAAAGTAGATATATAAACTCGTATAAATTCTTGTATACATGTTTACACATAGCATTAGATTTGTTTATAATATATAAACTGCTTTAGGGGTTAGCCAATATATATAAATCGAATATAAATAAGGGCATTACAAAGAACTTCATTTTTGCCGCAGCCAAATTGATTTTTGTCGTGGCGAGAAACTTTCTACCTTTGGAGTTATTGTTCTCGCCGCAGCCAAATTGATTTTCGCCGTGGTGAGAAACTTTCTGCCTTAGGAGTTACTGTTCTCGTCGCAGCAAAATTGATTTCGCCGTAGCGAGAAACTTTCTACCTTGGGGAGTCACTATTCTCGCCGCAGCCAAATTTGATTCTCGCCGTAGTGAGAAACTCTCTGTCTTGTTTGGAAATCTACTATAGTTCTCACTCTTTAACTTCATTGTTGATCATGGATCCTTCAACACTAAGGTATTAAATAATCAAGGGCTGAATTGAGGGGTTTTAACAAGAAATTAAGCTAAATTGCATTATTTTTAACATAAGTGCATCGTGTTTTCTAAAATTTTTCATATCGTTTGCTTATTCCCTTCCTATGTTCACTCACTAAGTTTATACTCACTCTTTTCAACTTCATGTTTTTCAGATTCGGAGGTAGTTGAGACCTAGACTGAGGTGTCCACATATACTCGCCTTTTGGTAGGTACCATGACATTCAGTAGCAGTTCCGTACCCAAAGGCACTCCGCTGGTAGTCAAGGGTCTTTTGCATGTGTACATGTACACTTGATGTAAATTGCTAAGATTTATGTTATAAACAATATATATATATATATATATATATATATATATATATTTTGGATCGATGATGCCACTATGAGTTGGCAATGGATGACATTATTTTGGGATGATAACAATGTAAGTATTTGGTTGCCATAGTATATTACTGAAATACTTATAGTTGNTATAAATAATATATATATATATATATATATATATATATATATATATATTTTGGATCGATGATGCCACTATGAGTTGGCAATGGATGACATTATTTTGGGATGATAACAATGTAAGTATTTGGTTGCCATAGTATATTACTGAAATACTTATAGTTGAGAATTACGAAATGTGGCCTTAGGAATGATGATGTGTGATTGATAGAATAAGGAACAGGATCACATAAAGAGACTTGCTTGGGCTTAATGGGCTGTGCCCATTGGGGCCATCCCTTGGTCATGGCTCAGGATTTGGGCTGTGATAGAGGATAAAGCGCACTTAGAAATGATATTGAGCTAGTCAGTGATTGAAGCTCATTAAGTATAATCTTTGATGTGAAATGGTATATATGTGGTATCAAAGGCATGATGTTCTTAGTTGTGGATTTGTATTCCATCCAACGATGAGAGATTCTAGATGTTGATTTGATTTGAAGTTGAGTGGAGTCCTATCTTTGTGATTTGTTCTCCGTCGGATGCTTTAGCTAAAAGTGTGATTTGATTCTCTACTAGTTACTTAGGCACTAAGCATGATGTGTTCTTCGCCTCATGTTTCAACTTTGAGCATGATCTGATTCTCCACCAATTTCTTAGGAACTATGCGTGATTTGATTCTTCGCTAGTGGCCTCAGCCCTAAGTGTGATTTGAACTCTCCGTCGATCACTTCGGTGTCGTGCGTGATCTGACTCAGTCCGTTGGCCATCGTATGTGATTTGATTTAAGTCCAATGAGGACCACTCAATGATTATGATTTGAATGATGAGTAATATGTTATAAAAATATGATCTTCTAATTATTGAGAAGTAAATGAATATGATTAGTATATGATGACATAACTTCGAAGTAAGTAGAAATGAGTTTGAAATCGATATTAATCTTTGGCAATTATGGTGTGCTTATGGATATTAGTTTTGTAATGGATTTTGTGGTAAGCCTAACTTGATATGCACTACTTATGAAGACAAAATGACGTGAATGTGATTTGTGATGATTTGGGGAATACCCTTTTGAGGTGATTTGATATACCCTAATGTTGGATATGTTTGCTAGAATATTTTGTTGACCTCAAGAATGCATTATACATATGTTTATCTACACTATTATATTTGATTTATATGCCACCCTCATTGAGTATTAGATGACTCACCCATTTATTTGTACCATGTATAGATAAATAGGCTACAGGACTTCCATGGCAAGTGTTGTCTTTTGGACATACAATTTTGGCATCCGAAAGGCATCCTTCGTTTGATATGTCCACTTTGCTGAGTCCTATTTCGGGTTCTTTCGCTTTTGGTTTAGTTTTGAATTATGTTTCATTTCAGAATATGTAGGCAATGTATTGCTAATGTTTTGATTAAGGGTTATATGGTATGAATCCATTCTATTAGCCAACATATGGCTTGTGTATATGTTCAATATTATGTATGAACTAAGTACCAAAAAGGTACCTTTTACATATTCAAACTTAAGTTATATTATGGATATAATTGTTGTATGATCTAATTTGATATGAAAATTTTGAGGCTTGCTTGAGTCTTGTGGGCCCTACCTGTAAGACTCTTGTGTCATCGCGACTCCCTGGTTTGGGTTGTGATAAAGTTGGTATCAAAGCCTAGGTACTAGAGTATCCTAAGTTGTTTTGTGTCTATCATCAAAGTGTTAGAATTAGTGTAGAGTCTTGTTCATGGTTTGTGACTGTAGCACAGGTCATGAGTGAGAGGTTGCATGAATTCCCAAGGTTTTAGTAAGCTAAACCTTTTGGACCATAAATTTTGGAATTTTGAATATGGTGTTACTTCATCTTGGTGCAGGACGTTGCTTAAGACAAGAGCTACCTCAAGGGCAACGGGTGAGCATGATAGCTCGATTGAGCCTATTGTGAGACCACGAGCGTCCTCTCCTCAAAGCCATGGAAGGAATAGAGCCGTAAGATATGCTCGAAATGTGGATTCAGTGCAATGTATCCTAGTGATAGTTTTAAGGGAGCTGGGGACAACCATCTAAGAGGAGGAGGCTGTTGGAATGGCATGAAACTCAGAGATAACAATTATCATACGCAGGGGTAAATAAAAAATTTCAACATACCATGCCATGCCACCACCCATGGATCACCTTGATGGTTTTAATACAAACAAAACTATAAGAGAAGTAATAAAAAAAATAACATTACTTTTACCAAGTGATATGGCTATCATGATGGTACATCTTCCTCGTCCAACCCATGAACACCAAAAAGGGAGCAAAGAATATGGGCCATTCGAATGGTTGGCCTCCAACGATTGCATACACGGTTGCACTTGAACTTTCACAAGTGGGGGCTTTCTCAACTATGCCTTTGTGCTGGCAAGGTGGATAATAACTTGTCTTCCACATAATCACACTCCTCCTAGCCGAACCACAAAGTTGGAAAACTATTTTTCAAGTCACTTAAGAAAGTGTGCGTTGTCAAACCCTGCTTTGTAAAATAATTATGATATTATTCACATGCTCGATAAAATATTTGTATATTGAAGAAGCCCAAGAAATCGACAAAAGACGGTATTACCCCTAGAGGTGCTGTGAAGTTGATTTATACCTCAAGCTCAGTTCAAATGAAAAATTTAAAAGGGATTTAAGAGTTCTGAAACCCCAAAATCTACTTGGAATGGTGATTCGGAGTTCGATGATCAATTTGGAATCAATCAGGAAAATTGACCGGTTATAGGGCAAAATGGTCATATTGCAATATGAGGACAAAATGGGAATTTTTTTTTAAAAAAATATTTTCTTAGACCCATTTGGCATATTTGAGTATGATATGAGTATTGAAGTACAATTGGAAGATTTAGCAGTGAAAATATATGAATTTTCGATATTTTTGAAGTATAGGGGCAAAATGGTAATTTTACCATCCGAGGACGAAATTGAATTTTTTGAGAGAATTTAGATCAAATTTGATTAAATGGAGCATGATATGAGTATAAGGAGTGAAAATTATGCATTTTGGTAATTTTTAAATTTTTGGGGCAAAAATGTAATTTTTCACTTTTACGGGGGCAAAAGTGTAATTTTTAAGAATTTACTCCACCAAAATTTTGAAAAAGTCTAGAAATTTCATGGAAGACATGGATAAGTGAAGAGGATTGAGTGGTAGAAAAAGAAAGTCAAAAAGATGGCTAGAAAAAAATAAAATAATAAAATATTCAAAAGGTAAATAAAATAATAATATTTTATTAAGCCTATTAAAAGGCTTGAAAATTCCAGAATTCTTCATTGGGAGGGTCAGCCAAAACCAGCAGGAGAGAGAGAGAAATAAGAACAAACCCTAGAGTGAGAAAATTCAAAGAAAAAGTGTGATTTTTCAAGGAATCAAGTGTTTAAAGGTATGATTTTTCAAGCTTAGCTTAAGATTTATCATTTCCATGCATTTCTCCTTATTTTCCATGGTTAAATTATGTGTTTTGATGATGGATTCAAATCTGATCATATGGGTTTAGAGAGAGAAAGTTGTTAGATTAATTTGATTTTGAACTATGTTAGTGTTTAGTGTTAGTTTAGCATGTTTATGAGTAAAACAACAAGAAAAATATTCATTTTCTCCATGAATTTCTCTAGGCCGAATCTAGCCAATGGTGTGTGAGGATGAGGTTGACTTTATTTTAAGAGAATTAGATGGAAAAATGATGAATTATGAGGTTGGAAATTAAATGGGAATTTTTGGTGCAAAAAAATTGAAATTTCTACCCACTAGGGGTAAAAGCGTAATTTGTGATCCGAACTGATAAATTGGACCACATTCATAGTCATTGAGGTATTGTGGATATAATTGGATAATTGAAATTGAAATGGATGGAATTGGAGTTGAATTGGAGATTTTAGAAATTTACACCGTGTATAGGCGAGTTAGGTCGGACACTGTGATTAAGCGATTGTCCAAACATTTCACACCCTATCTAGTGCATACGCATGGATAAGAGCCTGAAATAATATATATTGATTTGACACAAATTATTGAATTTTTTTGGTCATGTATTGTGGATAGGTGGTGAGCTATCTGATACGGGTAAAAGACTACACCCGAGGATCGAGAATAGGAGTATATCTACTCCTAGTACAGTGAGTAAACTTACTATCGTCTTAATTATCTAGAGTAGATTTATTTAATTGTGTGATTTTATGGAAAAATGGTTTAATTGGAAAATTATTGTGTTTTATGGTAAAATGGGATTTTATAAAATAATTTTATAAAATTTTTGAAAATTTAATAATGATTTCAAAAATAGAGTAATTGGAGACCTATACTATGATTGTGTTGTTTATCCATGATTTTACATTAAATGGCTTATGATAAATGTGGGTATGACTGGTTATTTTTATGATTTAAAGAATATGTGAACTGCTTTGATTTGCCTTGAATGTGTTAAGTGAGCCATGTCATACTATTGTGATTTTATTGGTTGGTGGATTATAAAGTGGGCACTGCAGTGACGGGGGTTCCGTGGGCCAGCCTAATTAGAGGGGCACGGTTCCCAATTATTGAGCTTACCTCGATTGGAGAGGCGCGTAGGATAACTCCCGAGGTAGGATTTGAGTACACTTCACGCTGGCCACCACGTGAAGTTGGGACTCAGCCAACGCCAAGGAACGGCTGTGTTGTCAGAGGTGAAATGTGTTTGTGTGTGTGACAATAAACAGCCTTGGCGGTCTCGGTAAGATGCCTTCGCGGGGTATCCCCGAGAATGGATTTTTGGCAAGGGCCAAGTTTTTGAAAAGTGCATAAGCCATGTTGAGTAATTGGATGAAATCCAATTATTTATATGGGTTGGGATGAATTATTTTAATTGTCTCCTATTACTCGGCTTTAGATTATTTTGATGATGTCTGTCTACTCACTGGGATTTTATAATCTCACCCCTTCTTCCTATACATTTTTCAGGCTCAGAATAGGCAGTAGACTGTCAATTGCATCGAGAAGTAAATTTCGGAGTTGCATCCTAGAAAGCAAGGTTATAGACTTAAACCTTCTCAGTTATTTGGGGGCCCACGTGTCATTGTAATTTAAATTGCATACTCTAGTTTTCTATATTACAGTATGTATAAATTTATTTTGTTTTTATGTGCAGAAAATTAATTTTTGATGTTTCAAAAATATATATATATAGATATTGTTTTACATTAAAATAGATTATTTTAATTAATATTTTTATTTTATTTTATTATTCAAAAAAAAAAAAAAAAAAAAAAGAGAGAGAGGAATGGAAAAACTGGTACAAAAGCCTTGCGAGGTCTCGAAAGGCGTTCGGGGGAAGAATGTCTATCGAGGCTTCGCGGCGGTTGTCACGGGCTCGATGGGAGTTCCGGGTCGTGACAATTCGATTGGTATCAGAGCTTTTGGTTAACAAAGCATGGTTTTAAAGTTTTTGATTTTTATAGTTATTTTAAGAATTCACACTGACACTGTGTGGCCCCGGGTTGAGTTAAACTAGGTTAAGTTAAGTTGGGTTAGGTAGAGTTGCATGTATGTAGAGTTTGAGATTACTTAAACTTGCCTCGTTTCCTTTTTAGATTACCATGCCTCCTCGACGTGAGCGCCCACTCCCTACTAGATCAGCTAGGAGGGGCAGAGGTCGTCTTAGGCAGGGTCAGCCAGACCTTAGAGGAGAGGAATCGACTGTGTCTCCTTTTCGAGCAACACTTGCTGCTGAACCGGTAGAGATTCCTCCGCCACCTACTGGCATTCCTGCCGTGTCTTCTGAGGTAATCCAGGCAATGGCAGCCTTCTTTACCGCAATGGCTGGTCAAGCTCAGACTAGTCAGGTCCCACCTGTAGTGCCACCAGTTACTCCTTCAGTTCCATTGGCACATGATGTCTCTATTTCTAAAAAGCTGAAGGAGGCTAGACAACTGGGTTGCGTGTCCTTTGTGGGTGAGTTGGACGCCACCGCAGCTAAGGATTGGATTAATCAGGTTTCAGAGACACTCTCTGATATGAGATTGGAGGATGAGATGAAGCTGATAGTGGCTACGAGGTTATTGGAGAAGAGAGCCCGTACATGGTGGAATTCGGTGAAGTCCCGTTCCACTATTCTCCTAACTTGGTCAGACTTTCTGAGGGAATTTGATAGTCAATATTATACCCATTTCCATCAAAAAGAGAAGAAGAGAGAATTTTTGAGTCTGAAGCAGGGGAATTTAACTGTAGAAGAGTATGAGACTCAATTTAACGAGCTGTTGTCTTATGTGCCTGATTTAGTGAGGACTGAACAGGATCAGGCCGATTATTTCGAGGAAGGGCTCCGCAATGAGATAAGAGAGCGAATGACTGTGACAGGTAGGGAGCCCCATAAAGAGGTAGTACAAATGGCCTTAAGGGCTGAGAAGCTCGCAAATGAAAATAGGAGAATGCGAGCTGAGTTGGCAAAAAGGAAAAATCCGAATATGTCCTCCAGTCAGCCACTAAAGAGGAGCAAAGGCTCATTTGATTCAGGGAGTGCTCCTTCTGTTTCGGTAACATCCTCTCGACCATCATTTTCACAAATGCAGCAGAGGCCTCCGAGATTCAGCGGATCTGCAGTGACTACTTCTGAAAAAAGTTTCGGAGGTTTTGATAGATGTAGAGAATGTGGAAGATTTCATGGCGGGGTGTGTTGGGGGCCTTTGCGATGTTTTCATTGTGGCCAGACGGGTCACTTTAGAACTAATTGTCCACAGTTAGGACAGGCCACTGTAGCTGCTCTATCTTCATCAACTCGTACGGACTTGCAGATGAGAGATTCCTCTGGAGCACAACCGAGACAGGGAGTAGCTATTCGGCCTGATGTGGAGAGTAACACCCCAGTATACCCACCTTCCAAACCACTGACTCGTGCGTCAACAAAAGTTTTTACGGTAATGGAAGATGAAGCACGAGTCCAACCTAGAGAAAGTGAATGAAAAGTTAGGTGGAAATGTAAGATAATGATAAGAGATGTAAATACTAAGTTCTGAGAGTGTAAATAAAGCTTTTAAGAATAATATAATAAATGAGTTTATGTAAAATATCGCTATGGAATTTTCTTAATGTATTGTGGAAATTGGAGTTCAGAAATGCATAAGACATGAAAGATGAATCTTTGAGGCATTGATGAGAATGAAAGTGCAACCCCACATGTGTAGGGATTAGTAATATGGGTAACTAAAGTGAAGAATGATCCTGAGTGGTTCAAGATTTAAATTTCATGTATGATGAGTGATGTAGGTAGAGCAACGAAAAGAACATCTCAATAGTTAAAGGATTGTGGAAGACTGCTCAAACGAAGGAGATGACATGAGATGTTGAACATTGGATAAAAGCTAATACCCCTATCTTTTCTTGGAGTTTGATAAGTGAAATTTTGGGGACAAAATTTTTTTTAAGGGGGGTAGTGTTGTCAAACCCTGCTTTGTAAAATAATTATTACGTCATTTACATGCTCGATAGAATGTTTGTATATTTAGGAAGTTCGAGAAATTGTTAAAAGACGATATTGCCCCTAATGGTACCATTGAGTCGATTAAGCCTCGAACTAGTTCAAATAGGAATTTTAAGGTGAAATTAAGAGTTTCACAGTTCAGGGATGACTCAAAATGGTAATTCGGAGTTTGAGGATCAATTTGGAGTCAAACCAAAATTTTCACTATCTAGGGGCAAAATCGTAATTTTTCCACTCACGGATAAATTTTGAGATTTTGAGAGAATTTAGATCACATTTGACAAATTGGAGAATGGTATGAGTATAAGGGATGAAAAATATGTCTATGGGCAATTTTTCAGTTTTTGGGGCAAAAATGTAATTTTTCACTTTACGGGGGTAAAAGTGTAATTTTTAAAAATTTACCCCACCAAAACTTTGGAAAAGTCTAGAAATTTCATGGAAGACATGGATAAGTGAAGAGGATTGAGTGGTAGAAAAAGAAAGTCAAAAAGATGGCTAGAAAAAAATAAAATAATAAAATATTCAAAAGGTAAATAAAATAATAATATTTTATTAAGCCTATTAAAAGGCTTGAAAATTCCAGAATTCTTCATTGGGAGGGTCAGCCAAAACCAGCAGGAGAGAGAGAGAAATAAGAACAAACCCTAGAGTGAGAAAATTCAAAGAAAAAGTGTGATTTTTCAAGGAATCAAGTGTTTAAAGGTATGATTTTTCAAGCTTAGCTTAAGATTTATCATTTCCATGCATTTCTCCTTATTTTCCATGGTTAAATTATGTGTTTTGATGATGGATTCAAATCTGATCATATGGGTTTAGAGAGAGAAAGTTGTTAGATTAATTTGATTTTGAACTATGTTAGTGTTTAGTGTTAGTTTAGCATGTTTATGAGTAAAACAACAAGAAAAATATTCATTTTCTCCATGAATTTCTCTAGGCCGAATCTAGCCAATGGTGTGTGAGGATGAGGTTGACTTTATTTTAAGAGAATTAGATGGAAAAATGATGAATTATGAGGTTGGAAATTAAATGGGAATTTTTGGTGCAAAAAAATTGAAATTTTTACCCACTAGGGGTAAAAGCGTAATTTGTGATCCGAACTGATAAATTGGACCACATTCACAGTCATTGAGGTATTGTGGATATAATTGGATAATTGAAATTGAAATGGATGGAATTGGAGTTGAATTGGAGATTTTAGAAATTTACACCGTGTATAGGCGAGTTAGGTCGGACACTGTGATTAAGCAATTGTCCAAACATTTCACACCCTATCTAGTGCATACGCATGGATAAGAGCCTGAAATAATATATATTGATTTGACACAAATTATTGAATTTTTTGTGTCATGTATTGTGGATAGGTGGTGAGCTATCTGATACGGGTAAAAGACTACACCCGAGGACCGAGAATAGGAGTATATCTACTCCTAGTACAGTGAGTAAACTTACTATCGTCTTAATTATCTAGAGTAGATTTATTTAATTGTGTGATTTTATGGAAAAATGGTTTAATTGGAAAATTATTGTGTTTTATGGGAAAATGGGATTTTATAAAATAATTTTATAAAATTTTTGAAAATTTAATAATGATTTCAAAAATAGAGTAATTGGAGACCTATACTATGATTGTGTTGTTTATCCATGATTTTACATTAAATGGCTTATGATAAATGTGGGTATGACTGGTTATTTTTATGATTTAAAGAATATGTGAACTGCTTTGATTTGCCTTGAATGTGTTAAGTGAGCCATGTCATACTATTGTGATTTTATTGGTTGGTGGATTATAAAGTGGGCACTGCAGTGACGGGGGTTCCGTGGGCCAGCCTAATTAGAGGGGCACGGTTCCCAATTATTGAGCTTACCTCGATTGGAGAGGCGCGTAGGATAACTCCCGAGGTAGGATTTGAGTACACTTCACGCTGGCCACCACGTGAAATTGGGACTCAGCCAACGCCAAGGAACGGCTGTGTTGTCAGAGGTGAAATGTGTTTGTGTGTGTGACAATAAACAGCCTTGGCGGTCTCGGTAAGATGCTTTCGCGAGGTATCCCCGAGAATGGATTTTTGGCAAGAGCCAAGTTTTTGAAAAGTGCATAAGCCATGTTGAGTAATTAGATGAAATCCAATTATTTATATGGGTTGAGATGAATTATTTTAATTGTCTCCTATTACTCGGCTTTAGATTATTTTGATGATGTTTGTCTACTCACTGGGATTTTATAATCTCACCCCTTCTTCCTATACATTTTTCAGGCTCAGAATAGGCAATAGACTGTCAATTGCATCGAGAAGTAAATTTCGGAGTTGCATCCTAGAAAGCAAGGTTATAGACTTAAACCTTCTCAGTTATTTGGGGGCTCACGTGTCATTGTAATTTAAATTGCATACTCCAGTTTTTTTATATTACAGTATGTATAAATTTATTTTGTTTTTATGTGCAAAAAATTAATTTTTGATGTTTCGAAAATATATATATATTGTTTTACATTAAAATAGATTATTTTAATTAATATTTTTATTTTATTTTATTATTCAAAAAAAAAAAAGAAAAAAGAGAGAGGAATAGAAAAATTGGTACAAAAGCCTTGCGAGGTCTCGAAAAGCATTCGGGGGAAGAATGTCTATCGAGGCTTTGCGGCGGTTGTCACGGGCTCGATGGGAGTTTCAGGTCGTGACAGTGTGCGGTTAGGTTTTCTTGTTAGTTTTCTAACAACTAAAAAACGTAACTTGTGTGTTTCACTTGGTTTGTGAGGAGTAGTTGAAAAGTGATATTTATACCTAGGTTAATTAACTTCTAAAATTGCAAATAAGGCCTTAATATTATGACCTCTTATAATATTAGCCTAACACTTAATTAAAACTTTTCAATTAAGTCATTGTAAATTAAAATTAAATTAAATTTACTTTATGTTTGCAATTAAGGCTTTAATGTTATAACTAATTATAATAATGGCCTTATACTTAATTAACTATTTTAATTAAGCCTTTAAAAGTTAAAAACCCAGTGTATGATTTAAGTCCAACTTAAATGATCACTTTCAATTTAATTCATAATGCAACTTATTGTGTGTGACCTATTAGGTTCCTAGTATGTTGGCAATGGAATTGAATTATAATTTCTATTAAATTAATTAATTCAATTCCATAAATCAAGATTGGCATCTATCAATGCATCATGGCCACTCAATTGTTAAGAAAGCCAAAAGGTTCTTTGACAACTTTTTAGTGTACAATCTATCAGTGTAATTCATTCCCTTGTCATATGTCCTGGAAATGATAAAAACATGGTGCAATGTCTACTCTTATTGATCTCCATATTCGTTATTGAAGTTAGATCATTAGTTTTATAGAGACTTATGAAACTCTTTTTCATAATCTCCGAGTTACCTTGGCCAAGGATTTCAACAAGCTAATATCAACCAAGAACTATTAGGATATGTCCCCTAAATCACTTAGGGAGATGATTCCTTTTTAGACCACTAATTTGCCTTCACATGCTTCATGCTATACCCAAAAGCATCTTGTTTTGGCATCTTTGGTTAGGCACCCATAGTGATGAAATCAAAGCATAGCACTCTACACATAAGATAACTTGGTGTCTCAAGTCTAAGGAGTATTTACACAACTGACACATGAGAAGTATTTCATAGACACTTAAGTGACATACCAAATACATTTCTCATAGCGGGTCATGTTAGTGTGAACTTGCTCTCCCAAGCAAGCACCTACATTCTAGTTCCAAATATCTCTATACTTCAACTTATGAGATCGATTACTTACTTCCCAAGTAAGAAACATAGAATGCACTAGTCTTTAGGCATCATTGATGTCCAGTCTCAATGATACACCGACTAGGAATATTTAGAAATTATGCTTTGATGCGTAGGGATCTCATAACTGCAACCCATTACAGATCCCTTGCAAGGCATATTAATCTCATAGACTTTATCTAATTAAACTTACAACCCATTATAATTAACGTCTTATTGATAAAGGAAAACCTCTAATCATTTAATATGAATGATATTGTTGCATGATTGGAATCAAGCCTTAACTAATCTTAATTGGCTATAAGGCTTATCCCAAAATCTTCCACTAGCACAAAGCTAATTGCTACCTCATTGTATATGGATCCAATCCATCTAGCAATCATGTCTCCATGTAGACTTGCTTGTGCCCTTTAATGTGATGAATTGCTTTTATATATCTTCATGATGTCCATGCATCACATCATATCATATTACTATATCTAGATCTAAGTGAGACCCGGGTTCTCTTAGTATTGCTTTATTGTTACATTCACAATGTTTAGAACCCTACATTAGTTCCGTGAACTAATGATCTAAATATCCTCCTATTTGAGCCTTTAGTAAGTTGTATAAGACTTTGATTATATACATGTACATAGTCCGCTTTCTTTCTTTGGAACCATTCCAACTAAACTATGTTGTATGTATCATATGCATTTGTCACTTTTCATTGTGCCATCCGCCTTTTTTAAAATTTGGAACTTTCTTTGTATACACATTGCATCCCATGTAATTGTATCACCAAAGAATTGCATTCACTTCTATTAACCTCCTCATGTGTATGAGACAGTACACTTGTACATTCTATTAAATCCAACCTTTTAGATCCCATTTAGTAGAACAAAGTGTATAACTCCAATGACAAACATAGTTAGTGGATTCATCTCTAATGTATCCTACTAAATCTATAGAGTTCTCATACATATGATTATACATCTCTATGCAAAATCTTAAGAGTTAGATTCCAATGTAACCATGTAATATTAAAGAAACTCATTTTTCAGTATCATCATGCTCCCACTAAATCCAAGATCCTTTGTTAGAGTAATATTCAAACTCTTTTGAATATTCTATGATGTTACATACATATATCTCAATGTATGCTTGGAATCGTGGTGGTTGGGAATAATATAATTGACTACATATATATTGGAGAGATATGGACCAAATCATAGCATTATATGTCACGACCCGATACTCCCATCGAGCTTGTGACAACCGCCACTATGTCCCCGATCGACACTCATTACCCGGAATGTCAACCGGAACCCCACAAGGCTTTAATATCAGTTTCTCATTTCCCCTGTGAGTAACCGTTGCCAAATATCATGTTCTAAAAGATTTTAAGCTATTTCCAACTTAAATCAATAAAAAAAATGATTTCTGTCTCACAGGGGCATTTTGGTCATTTTTCCTCAAAAATTTTGTAACCATCTACAAATGTAGTATGAGAGTATAAAACACATAATTCATAATCAAAAATAAGTTTAAACGTCTAAAACCTTCATTTAAAATGAAATTATGACTATTTGAATATAATAAAAATATTCAATAAAATATTCTATTTTCTTATAAAATAATATTTATAGAGTTACCGGTAAATAATTTTTGTAGCGTAAAAGCTAAATAAATTCATACATACTGTAATACAGATAACAAAAGTATAAAATTTAATTTACAGTGACACATGAGCCCACGAACGACCAAAAGTATCAAAAGTGGTAAACCTATAGTTTTTGAGGATGCAAGTCCAACTGTAGCCCTCAACAAAGTGAGCTATCTACCGACTATCCTAAGCTTGAAATGGGTGGAAAGGAGGGTGGTGAGATTATATAATCCCAGTGAGTAAACAAATACCATCTAAAATATCTAAAGCTGAGTAAATGGAGACAGATAAAATAGATTATCATACTGTAATTCATCACCTTTCAACTCATTTCAACCAAATCAAATCAATTCATATAAATCGAGTAATCAACATGGCTTATGAATTTCTTAAAACTTTGGCTCGTGCCAAAATCATTCTCATACTCAGTTATCAGGGATACCTTGGCCTGGGCCTATCCCAACCGAGTTCGCCAAGGCTGTTAAAAAGTCATGTACTCATAAATCATATTTTTATTTTGAAAACATAGCCGTTCTTTGGCATTGGCTGAGTTCACCTTCACTTGGTGGTTTGACGTGAAGTGAACTCTAAAGTTGTACCTCTAGAGTTACCCTACACGCCTTTCTGACCGAGGTAAGAATATAACGGGGTTATTGTGCCCCTCTAATAGGCTGGTCCACGGAACCCGCCCACTATAGCAAGCTAAACCCACCAATTCAATAAAATCTCAACCGCATGACATGGCAATTATATCACAATTCAGCCTTTCAAGGCTAAATACACAGTTCATATATTTCAAAACAAATACCAGTTCAGCCATTCATGCAAATATTGTCATAAGCCATTTGATTCAAACCATGAATTTACAACACATGAAAACAGTCTCCAATTACTCTATTTTCAAACCATCATTTCATTTCAAGACAATGTTATAAAATCATTTCATTAAATCACATTTTAATTACAAAACACAAAAATTTACCATTTAACTCATTTTCCATAAAATCACAAAATCGGATAAAAACCACTTTAGATAATTAAGATGATAGTAAGGTTACTCACTATTTCGGGAGTCGAATT
>NC_030851.1:21083510-21086354 GCF_000208745.1 Theobroma cacao | reverse complement strand
AAACTTGATTCTCAACCATGGAAAATGAAAAAGAATGCATAGGAAAGGTAAATCACAAGCTAGAATTGAAAAATCTTACCTTTTGTCACTTGATTCTTTGAAATTTTGTGAATTTCTCTTGAATTTCTTAGCTAGGTTTTTGTTCTTCTTCTTTTCTTCCCTTTTCTTCCTTTGGTTGGCCAAGAGAAATAAGTTGGGAGGGCTATGGGCTAATTTTTAAAGCCAAATAATAAATGGATGAAAATTTGACACATGTCACCAATCCATTGGCCCATGTGTCATACTTACCCATTAAGCAATCTCTCTCCACCATTTAAAATTCCTCAATTATCCATAATAATAATGGGCGAATTTCATGTGCTGGACAAGTGTTGGGTGGTGTAAAATTACAATTTTGCCCTTGACGTGGCAAAATGACTATTTTGCCCTTATGCTTGAAAAAATGACGAAATTAAAATTTTTCACTTCTCAAACTCAAATTATACTCCAAATGATCAATCTTAATCAAAAATTTCATCCAACACTCACATCTTAACCTCGGGTAGCAAAATGACCATTTTGCCCCTAGGTCATGAAAATTTCAATTTGACTCCAAATCGGTCCTCGAACTCCGAATCACCATTTTAAGTTATTCTGGGGTTTTAAAATTCTCAATTTCATCATAAAATCTCTATTTGGACTAGTTCAAGGCTTAAGTCAACTTAATTGTACCATTTGGTACAATACCGTCATTTAACGATTTTCGAGGTACCCAAGTAAGTAAACATGCATTCTTTTGTAGGAATGGCATAATAAACATATTGTAGAGCCGGGCTTGATAGCACTACCCCCCTTAAAATAAAATTTTGACCTCAAAATTTCATTTACTGAACTCAAAGAAAAGGTAAGGGTATTGTTTTCTCATCTAATGCTCGACTTCTTATGTCCTTCTCTTTTATAGGGAATTTCGATTTGTTCACCTCATTTACCTCCAATTCAACTTGAGTACTTCACTTATGTCTATTATTATCCTTTAAAATCATATCAACAGTAACCTTTACAATTATGATCTCCTATATCGAGACACCAAGCATGCTTCTATTACTATCATTAAACTTGAACCATAACTCTATCTCAATCATACCAATTTCGATCGCATTTTATACTTATTTAGGTATACCAATCACTAATTACTTCATTCCATTTCAAACTTCTCGACTTTCATTCATTCATTCATTCCATCTTCATACAATATTGTGTAGTTTACAGTATCATTAACATTCCATACTCATTCCTGTACATATCCTCAGCATTAGGGAGGATTAATGGCTTCAATTATTTTCACATACTTCATGTTTACCTTGCATTTAGGAAATTTCAATCTTCTTAATCCTATTAATCCATCTCATATGGCTTAATTGCACTATATATTACATTCCCTTAACTATTTTCTCAAAATTCCTTAGGTTACCATAAATTGACTTCTGATAAGATTCTTGATCGTTACATTACCTATACACTCATCAAATATATTGAGTTCAAATCTCCAACCACTAAAACCATTCTTCATTTTAGTTGGGTACATCACTAACTCCACACACACGTATACACACACATTCAAATGTCCATATTCCTCATTAAGTATATGAGTCTCTATTTTCAAATACCTTTAGACTAATTTCTCTTTGTTCATTCCCATCCATAACCAAGATTCAATAGAATAATCTTCATAATTCATACAAATTCTCATCATGCTTGTGCATAGTTCTACATCATTTACATACTTATACTCTCTTCTTATCATTTCCAATTATATGCTTAATTTTCCTTGTACTATATATCATTGCATCATAATGTCATCTACATTAAATTATAATCTATTATGCGTGTATGCTTTATAATGTCATTGATGCTTCAAAAATTTTCCTTGACTTGATCACTACATCTTATGCAATACCATAATTCCTAAAAGTCATCCTTATTCCTCGATTATCTTTCATGCCTCTTACATATATTGTATCCTTATTGCATTTCGATATTGATTTGTCACTTAAGACTTAGACCGATTTGAATCATGTATGCCTCAATCATTTTCGAATTCCAATTTTCCATAATATATTAGGAAAGTTTCATTATTTGACTTCATTATCAAGGTCAACTTCAATCATCCTTTGTTCCACTCTTTCATACGAATATAACATCATTCTCCCTTAGCCAATTTATAAATTGCACTTGAAATTGTAAAACTTGAAACTAGATTCTCCTCAAGTACTTTTCAATATTAATACTAATATCACTCTCAGCTTACAGCTTACAGCTTCCTTTTTATAACCACATAACTTAGTGCTTGCTTTCACGAGATCCATGGTAGAACTTCTCTTGAGTATTTCCTTGGGGATATCTATCTTAAACTTATGTCTCACAGCAGGTGATCACTTAACTCGTGACTTAACCGTTTGTGTGGCATCCCCTTCGGGGCCCACTCCAAGGTATTGTTATGTCTAGATCCCCATCACTTGACTTACTCGGAACCCCGCGCCTAAGGGCGGCACGACAGGCCCTGCAGGACCTTCTCTCCAAGTTTCGAACCCCAGACCTTTTACTCCCCCTCGAAGGGAACGCCTTTAACCATTTCAGCTTTTGCTCATTCATATCGATACCTTCCAAAACCTTAAAACTCCAGTTAACAAAACTTAGAATCAAGTTCAATGACTTTAGGTCAACTCGTAAGTTCAACTTCACATCTATCTCATTTTATTCATGCGTCCTATACATGAAGTGTTCTTAGCACCGCGGCATGGTGGCTGTTGGAGTTTACTTAATCAATGTTATTCATCTATATTTAAGGTTACTACACTAATCATT
>NC_030851.1:21077311-21080053 GCF_000208745.1 Theobroma cacao | reverse complement strand
GTTAGATGCCTCGGCCAAGGTATCCCCGAGGATTAGTTTTGGCTTGAGCCTTGTTTTTAATAAAACACATAAGCCTTAACAATTGTTTTGGTAAATTACAAATATTTTATGGTTTAAGAAATAAATTGAAAACATTATGAAATGGTTTGTGATTTGTTGTTTGAACTTGTCTCCATTTTACTTGCTTTTAGATATTTATGATAATGTCTGTTTACTCATTGGGATTGCAAAATCTCACCCACCTCCTTTCCAAATATTTCAGGCCTGTGATAGCTTGTAGATACCTTATTTTGTAGAGGATTCCAATTGACATATCTATCTCACAAACAGTAGGTTACTATCACCAACACTTGGTGTAGTTGTGGGCCATTTGTCATTGTAATTATTATTGTACATTATAACTTTGTAAATTATAGTATGTATGAATTTATTTTGTTCTCACGCTACAAAAATTATTTATGTATAGTTCTATAAAAAATGTTTTATAAGAAAATGAAATATATTATCAAATATTTTTATTTAGTCTAGTTAGCCAACTTTTCACTCTAAATAGATGATTTAGATTACAAAAATTTATTTTAAATCGGTAGTGGATATTTTCTACCATACGTTGTATTTTTATCAGGTGTCGAAATTTTTTTAATAAAAATGACCAAAATACCCCTGTGTGGCGAAAAATTTATTTTGATTGTTTTCGATCTAAAATAGTTTCTATTCTCTTAAAACTCGATATTTAGTAACTATTGCTCACAAGGGAGGTGGAAAACTGATGCAAGAGCCTTGCGAGGTTTTGGTGGATATACCGGGTAATGAAGGTTTACTGAGACTTTGCGGCGGTTATCATGGGCTCGAGGGAGGTTCCGGGTCGTGACATGAATAAATTATCACGGCCTATTAGTCCAACTCCAAATTTCTTCATCCTTAATCGGAGGGATATATCATTTCATTAATCTTTCATTAGGAGCATTCGTTTTAAGATCTCTCTAACACTGGCTCGTGTCATGGGTAGCATCTTAAACTCGGACAACGACCCTACTTATGACCTTTGCATGACATTAACAAGGAAGTGGATTACTGGGAACAGGAGTTCATATAGCTCCCTGTCTATGACTTATGCTCCCATAAGATCTATAAGAAGAAACAGAACGAGTCTAAACAACTCCAAATTCCATATGCAGATGCACGTATTCTATTATATCAAACCTAACTTAACTTAACTTAACTTGGGCCACACTGACACTGTAGTTTTTAAAACAACTTTAAAACAACTTTAAACCCAAAAGCTCTAATATTTAAAACCAAAAGCTCTGATACCACTTTAATTGTCATGATCTGGTACTCCCCTCGAGCCCGTGACAACCGTCGCGGTGTCCCGATCGACACTCATTACCCGGAATGTCAACCGGAACCCCGCAAGGCTTTAATATCAGTTTCTCATTTCTCCCATGAGTAACCATTGCCAAATATCATGTTTAAAAAGATTTTAAGCTATTTCCAACTTAAATCAATAAAAAAAATGATTTATGTCTCACAGGGGCATTTTGGTCATTTTTCTCCAAAAATTTCGAAACCAGCTAAAAATGTAGTATGCGAGTATAAAACACATAATTCATAATTAAAAATAAGTTTAAACGTTAAAACCTTCATTTAAAATGAAATTATGACTATTTGAATATAATAAAAATATTCAATAAAATATTTTATTTTCTTATAAAACAATATTTATAGAGTTACCGGTAAATAATTTTTGTAACATAAAAGCTAAATAAATTTATACATACTGTAATACAGATAACCAAAGTATAAAATTTAATTTACAGTGACACATGGGCCCACGAACGACCAAAAGTATCAAAAGCGATAAACCTACAGCTTTTGAGGATGTAAGTCCAACTGTAGCTCTCAACAAAGTGAGCTATCTACCGACTATCCTGAGCCTGAAATGGGTGCAAAGGAGGGTGGTGAGATTATATAATCCCAGTGAGTAAACAAATACCATCTAAAATATCTAAAGCTGAGTAAATGGAGACAGATAAAATAGATTATCATAATGTAATTCATCACCATTCAACTCATTTTAACCAAATCAAATCAATTCATATAAATCGAGTAATCAACATGGCTTATGAATTTCTTAAAACTTTGGCTCGTGACAAAATCATTCTCATACTCAGTTATCAGGGATTCCTTAGCCTAGGGCTATCCCAACCGAGTCTGCCAAGGCTGTTAAACAGTCATGTACGTATAAATCATATTTTTATTTTGAAAACATAGCCGTTCCTTGGCGTTGGTTGAGTTCACCTTCACTTGGTGGTTTGGCGTGAAGTGAACTCTAAAGTTGTACCTCTAGAGTTACCCTACACGCCTTTCTGACCTAGGTAAGAATATAACGGGGTTACTGTGCCCCTCTAATAGGCTGGTCCACAGAACCCTCCCACTGTAGCAAGCTAAACCCACCAATTCAATAAAATCTCAACCACATGACATGGCAATTATATCACAATCTAGCATCTCAAGGCTAAATACACAGTTCATATATTTCAACACAAATACCAATTCAGCCATGCATGCAAATATTGTCATAAGCCATTCCATTCAAACCATGAATTTACAACACATGAAAACAGTCTCCAATTACTCTATTTTCAAACCATCATTTCATTTCAAGACAATGTTATAAAATCATTTCATTAAATCACATTTTAATTACAAAACACAAAGATTTACCATTTAACTCATTTT
>NC_030851.1:21017912-21077106 GCF_000208745.1 Theobroma cacao | reverse complement strand
GACCTAATGCACAATAAGCCATTTACTACATTTGTGCTAAATTGTTATAAAACCAATTCAGGCTCTATACTAATGCATGAAATGGGATGTGAAATACTCGGGTAACTATCTAAATACGATGTTCAATATAAATTCAATTATGTACCTAAATAAAACGGTATTGGCCTAATTCGATCTATCACTCGATTAATTAGCCAATATGTCCAATTCAACTCCAATTAACTCCATTTTTCTTCCAATTCTCCAAACCATCAAACACAAATTAAATAACTTGAAATATGGCAAAATCATCCTCACATTTTCTCTTGGAAAATTCGGCCATGGTGGGTGCATCAATACTATGATTTTTCTTACTTGATTTTCTCACCGTAATTCATCATTTCCTAACCAATTCACTTGAAATAAAATCAAATCCACCATCGACACTCTACATGGAAGATTCAGCCAATGATGGGCTATGGAAGAACATGAATTTTTCTTGTTTGTTTTTCATACTACACATCACTAACTAACTAAAAACACTAAAATACATTGAAATCTAACCAAATCCAAGTTCAAAACTCCTCCCCCCATGTCCGGCCAGCAAGGGTATCCTCATGCAAACTTGATTCTCAACCATGAAAAATGAAAAAGAATGCATAGGAAAGGTAAATCACAAGCTAGAATTGAAAAATCTTACATTTTGTCACTTGATTCTTTGAAATTTTGTGAATTTCTCTTGAATTTCTTAGCTAGGTTTTTGTTCTTCTTCTTTTCTTCCCTTTTCTTCCTTTGGCCGGCCAAGAGAAATGAGTTGGGAGGGTTATGGGCTGATTTTTAAAGCCAAATAATAAATGGATGAAAATTTAACACATGTCACCATTCCATTGGCCCATGTGTCATACTTACCCATTAAGCAATCTCTCTCCACCATTTCAAATTCCTCAATTATCCATAATAATAATGGGTGAATTTCATGGGCTGGACAAGTGTTGGGTGGTGTAAAATTACAATTTTGCCCCTAAGGTGGCAAAATGACTATTTTACTCTTATGCTTGAAAAAATGCCGAAATTAAAATTTTTCACTTCTCAAACTCAAATTATACTCCAAATGATCAATCTTAGTCAAAAATTTCATCCAACACTCACATCTTAACCTCGGGTAGCAAAATGACCATTTTGCCCTTAGGTCATGAAAATTCTAATTTGACTCCAAATCGGTCCTCGAACTCCGAATCACCATTTTAAGTTATTCTAGGGTTTGAAAATTCTCAATTTCATCATAAAATCTCTATTTGGACTAGTTTGAGGCTTTATTCAACTTAATTGTACCATTTGGTACAATACCGTCCTTTAACGATTTTCGAGGTACTCAAGTAAGCAAACATGCATTCTTATGTAGGAATGACATAATAAACATATTGTAGAGTTGAGCTTGACATTATATGAATTCACTTTCTTCTTTAAACAAACATCTTTATGTTCTATTTAGAAGAAAGTTCCATTCCACATGACTTTACATTCATCTTTTGAATGGTTAATTAATAAGTAAGAGGAATCTTCACTAAGATCATATCTTAATAAGAGTACTTCATACTATATAGCTCATATGATCTTATATTTGAATTCTTTGAACGTTTTAAGAATTCATATTATATTTCTTTAAGTATACAAGACAAAATCTTAATTAGGTCTTGTGTAAACTTAATGAATTAGGAACATTTGCCATAGCATTTTTTGTTAAATGGCTCGTATACATCTATATCTATAAGACCTTTTGAACATACCAAGTCATTCACTTTTGCATGAAAAGTGACTTGGTCATGTAGATAAGAATTACTAGCTCCTTTATGATTCTTAATCAAAAGAATCTAAGTATCTTCATAGTTTAATTCTTACTTCAATGACTAAGACTCAAATGCCATAATCGAGATCATATGCAATCAGTATTCTTGACATTTATATTGAACATTGACTCACTACTATTGTTTTGTGCTTTATGTCATTACTTAAATGCATTCAACATCTAGTATTGAATACTTATGATTTTAAAACATTAGTAGTAACTTCAAGCTTAATCATAAATTTTGACAAAGTAAAAACTTTTATAAGTTTATTCTTGTTTAACTTTGTCAAAGCAACATTTTTAGTCTTTCCTTTGTCTATCTTTACCATAAAGATGTTGAAAACATTTCCAAGTTAGTGCCTTTATTGTGGTTGTCTTCCCAATTCACAATCAAGGCAATGTAAATTCCATCTCATGGAAGCTTACTTCTAATTATGAATTGTATTTGGTAGAGATTATGGAACAAAGTCGATACATAGTTAATAATAAACACATTGCTCTATCTTTACCATAAAGACTACTAATATTAAATCTTGCTTCTTATAGAACTATCTTCTGTCTTCTCACATAGGAACAATTTCTATGTGATCTCATACCTTTATATATGACCTTGATTATAAAAGAATTCTTTTGCTTGAAAAGTCATATCATGTTGCACAATGTTTTCATGTTGCTTTTGAAGCTTTGTAGTCATAATAGCCAACATCATATATGTTGCTTAATGAGTCTAATGAGCATCCCATGCTTTATCACTATTTACCTCAACATGGGCTTATGGCAAAGCTTCCTATATATAGACAACCTTTTGCTTAAGAACATTTTTCAAGTCTTGGTACCTTTCAAAAAGGTTTGGTTTAGTGAGTTTGATTTGCATCCAAGATGCACCATAGTGATAGATTTTTAGCCATTTTCAATGTATGTAAACATGTTTGAATGGATAAAGCAACTGATAAATAACATGCATAAACTATTTAAATCAAGGTTTTAAAATTTTAAATAGTTCTCCCATTATTTTCTACAAGATGATAACCCTCCATATCACCTCGAAAGATCTCTACTAAGATTCTCTTAATGGGATAGGATCCTATCCATCTAGTCATGGCTTTGACTGTGCTCAACAAACCATGATAAGTGGATTAGGTAAGTAACTGGGCTTACCAATTGTATCTCTATACAACACCTAGATCAGCTATGTGACAACACATTGCTTAAACATATCATATATGTTTTCACCTAGCCTTTGCCTCTAGTTTCCATAATAATCAAGTTTCCAAGCATATGGATTTTATGAAGCTAGTTAAGTAAGACCCACCAATAGCTCAAATATGCTCGTGTAAAAGTGTGACCTTGAATGTGCTCAACAAGTATCCGACTAAAATAGCAGCTAGGTTATCTTGCTATTTGGTGGAAGGCAACTTGCTCATGTGTGGCATGTGACTCAATATATAATGGGGGATTTTGTTTTTGATTTTATCAAGGTCTCATCTTTGCATACATAGCATTTATTAAATCACATAAAATAAATCTATCACATGCATACTACTTTGAATTGCATAGCATTTATTAAATTCCATAAAAAAATCTATCACATGCAAACTACTTTGGATGATTATGGACTTTGGCTATACTAATTTCCTTGAGCCATCATAGGAAACTAGCTTGGTCAAACCTAAGGGATTACATATAAGAATCTTCAAAATCTGCTTGTAATCTCCTTGTCTTCCTCGGCACCTCGGATCTCCATCCTCAATTTTTCTAAAATTCAATTCCTAATCTATTCTAATTCTAATTACATTTGAATGTAGAAACCTCGATTTACATTCGAGGGGAGCAAGATGAGGAAAGAATTTTACAAATCGAGATAAAAAGATAAGGTAGGACACGCAGGCCTTATTTAAAAAATACCAAGAATACCCGTTCAATCATAGCATAATCATATTGGGCCAAAGTCCATAATCATCCACATATAGTCATCAATATGAATAAAATTTAAAGACATGTCTCATCCAAATTGTTAATGATATGAGGTATTTGAGATTAGCAATTTTCAACATTTGAATTTTGCCAATTTTAAATTTTCAAGTAACTATTTAATTCTATATATGGAAACTTCTTTCATATATGGTAAGTATTACTAATCAAAATTAGTAATTTATCTATTCCTAATCTTATTAGGATTAGAATTAAATTTTATTATGAATTATAACATTTTTAATTAGTTCTCTTAAAAACTTTAGCTAACTCTTTTACTAATCCAATTTAATTAAAGATTGCATGTCTTTTGTTACCTAATCTTCATTAGGTAATATATATCAAATCTAAGACAAGAAAATCTTTAACATAATATTAATATCTTATTCAAACTTCCTTCCTTAATTAAAGGAAATTTATTCATGATCAAAGACTTGCCTTCATTTATTTTTGACTTCCATAATTTTAGGAATCAAATTCCTTAATTTTTGGTATCAACAAAAAAATTTCAAAAATCATTAATTTAAGGAATCAAATTCCTTAATTCAAATATTTGAATTTTTTATCTTTGTGGAACTATTTTCATAATTATCCAATCAAGTTTTGAATATTATTGGCTCCTATAATTTTAGGAATGAAATTCCATGATTTATAGGTGTCAAAAATTAAATCCTGACATCTTTTATTAAAGAAATTAAATTCCTTAATTCTAATTATGTCAAAATTATCTTTTATGGAACCTTTCATAAATATTCAAATAGCCAATTTGTAATTTAAATCGTATCAATTAAGGACGCAATTTAGGCAAGTAATCAATGCCAAAACAGTGGCTTTAGTTAGCTATAGGCATCATTGGAGTAGTCACAATTTTCAGTTTTTATAAGGCTTTAAATTTAGGAATTTTAAGTCCAAATTTTTTTTTCTGGTTAGCCAACATATGGAACTATTCCATAGCAAATTTTCATGATTTTTGGATGCAAGTTCATTAGTCAAATCACCACAAAACTATAACTTTTTGCTGTTGTTGGCAACATTGTCGCAGTTATAGTTCTATACTTTAAAGCGGTTCCAAATCAAGGAATTTAATCCCTAATTTTTTATGGGATAACATATGGAGCTTTTCCATATTAATTTTTCATAATTTTGGATGCAAATAAGTTGCCCAAAAAATTCAAAAACCGTGATCTATGTTTGCTGGACACAATCACATTTTCAGCTGCTTAGGTGGCATTAAAAATGCCAAAATTCTAAGGATCAAATGCCTTGATTTTTGAAATTTGAATTTTGGCAATGTTTGAACTCTTTCAAAACTTAAAATTTCAGCAAATAAGTGCAACTAATTGGACAAATTTAGGCTCTTTTTAAGTTGCCAAAATCTGTCAAAATCATGGGTTGAAACAACTATTGGCAACAGTAGTTTCAGCCATGATTTTGTGGCTATTGCACCACCATTCACTATTGGTTTGCAATCGCTCTTGGAACTATTCCAAAGTACATTGCTCCATGATTTTTCGAGAATTTTTCAAGGGCATTAGATGCCCTTTAATACTAAAAACCAAACCACAACAATTGCTGGCAAGAATCAAATTTTGCTCCTTCAATTGCACTAAATAATCATGAACTTGAATATGATTTTGCGAATTTAATTTATGCATATTATGCACTTTTTAATCTAGCCAAATCAAGACACTAAAACTCAGATTTGTATATCCAAAATTAAGATTTAAAGTTCACTAATTAAATCTGTCCAGAAAATTGAAACAATTCAAAAATAGATTTAAAAAATTTTAAATCCTTACTAGTTTAAACCCGAACACCTTATATCAAATATAAACATTGAATAAACAACAATGAGACATCGTTTGTATTAAAACAAGCCAAGGGAGGCTCTAATACTACTATTGGAGTGGCATGTAACTCAAAGATAACAATTATCATATGTAGTAGAAATTAAAAATTTAAACGTACCAAGCCGTGTTGCCACCCGTAGATCACCTTGATAGTTTTAATACCAACAAACCTATAAGCAAAGTAATCAGAAAAATAACATTACCTTTACCAAGTGATTTGGATATCACGATGGTAACTCTTCCTTGTCTAACCCAAGAACACCACAAATGGAGCAAGGAACCTGAGCCATTTAAATGCTTGGCCTCCAACGGTTGCACACACAGTTGCACTTGAACCTTCACAGGGAGGGAGCTTTCTCAATTATGCCTTTGTGCTAGCAAGGTGGACAACAACTTGTCCCCTCCATACAATCACACTCCTCCTAGCCAAATCACAAAGTTGGAAAACTACTTTTCAAGTCACTTAAGAAAGTGTACGACTAAGGCTTTCTTGTTAGTTTTCAAATGACTTAGAATCTAACTTGTGTGTTTCACTTATATTATGAGGAGTAGCTGAAAAGAGATATTTATATCTAGGTTAATTAACTTCTTAAATTGCAAATAATGCCTCAATATTATGACCCCTTATAATATTAACACAACACTTAATTAAACCTTTTTCGTTAAGTCATTGTAAATTAAAATTAAATTAAATTTACTTTATTTATTTACAATTGAGGTTTTATTATTATAACTAATTATAATATTAGCCTTATACTTAATTAAACTATTTTAATTAAGTCTTTAGAAGTTAAAAACCTAGTGTATGATTTAAGTCTAACTTAAATAATCACATTCCCAATTTAATTCATAATACAACTTATTGTTTGTGACCCATAAGGTTTCTACCATGTTGGTAATGGAATTGAATTATAATTTTTATTAAATTAATTAATTCAATTTCACAGTGTCTACTCTTAATGATCTACTTATGAAACTTTTTTTTATAATCTCCAAGTCACCTTGGCCAAGGACTGCAACAAGCTAATATCAACCAAGAACTCTTAAGATATGTCCTTTAAATCACTTGGGTTGATGATTCCTTTTTTGACCACTCATTTGCCTTCACTGCTTCATGTTATACCCAAAAGCATCATATTTTGGCATCCTTGGTTAAGCACCCGTAGGGATGAAATCAAAGCATAGCATTTCACACATAAAACAACCTCGTGTCTAAGTCTAGGGAGTATTTACACAATTGACACATGAAAAATATTGTATAGACACTTAAGTGAAATATCAAATGTACTTTTCATGGAGGGTCATGTTTAGTTTGAACTTGCTTTCCTAGGCAAGCACCTATGTTTTAGTTCCAAGTATCTCTATACTTCAACCTATGAGATCGGTTGCTTACTTTCTAAGTAAGTGTCACGACCTAAATTTTGAGCCATGATCGGTGCATGGGCCAATGGACGTAGTCTACTAAGCCCAAGCAAGCCTATGAATATAACCTTTTCACCATTCCATTAAAAGTTGCTAAGTCACATTTTATAACTTTGAATCAAAATAATACTAAACATTGCCATCTCATAGTGGCATACCAATCAAAGAGTACATATATTATTAAACATAATTTAATAATTTACATCGATTTGTCTATACATAACAAAAGAGTACTTGACTTCCAACGGAGAGACTTGGACGACTGTACAGCTACTGAATGTCGAGACACCTACCAAGGGTCGAATATACGAAGACACTTCGACCTAGTTACCAGCTGCCTCATGATCTGAAAACATGAAGTTGAAAACGGTGAGTATAAACCCAGTGAGTGAACAAGAAGGGAACAAGCATACCATAAGGAATGTTTAATGAAATCATGATGCATTCATTTTTCAAAACAATGCAATTTGTTTTAGTTCTTATTAAAGCCCCTCATGTAAACCCCACATGAGTAAATCATTTTATGAAAAGGGTCCATGCTCAACAAAAGATTTAGAGAGTGAAAACTTTAATAGCATTCAAGCGAATCAGGTCAAATAAATGACGGGTCCTCTCTAGCTGCAGCGAGAATGAATTTTTACTGCAGCGACACTTGATTTAAATTATCAACTAACCGAGGGTTTCTTAACTGGCCGAGGGTTTCTCACCAAACCTCATCATTTTAAACTTAATTCATTTATTCCGTAATGTTGGAAGTACATGCTCAACTATGGTACCAAAGAAATGGAAAATAGGGTAGCAACCGAACCAAATAAAGAGCAAAACAGAAAGTTTTTTGCTGCAGCGAGAAGCTACAATAACATTCTCGCTGCAACGAGATTCAGGCCAACACCACCCCTCCAAACCCGAGAGTTTCTCGCTGCAGCGAGAAACAAGGCACTAGCAAAAAATTTCCATTCCCCTCAAGAAAAAGCCATCCTACTGTGTTAACAAAACAACAAGAAACACATATAAATTCCCAAAATTCAACCAGTCAAATTCTCACATTTTGCATTACAACCATATACCATATATGTATATATATATATATATATCAATCATCATCCACACCCTCCCATTATCATTAGCTCATATGCATCGGCTTATGTACACTCCCACTCGCACATAGTCAGGTCAGCATCGACTTATGCGCACTCCCATTCGCACATAACCTGGTCAGCATCGGCTTATGCACACTCCTACTCGCACATAGGTGGGTCAATATCATTACACAACATTATTTATATATATATATATATATCAACATAATGTAGTAATACAACAATCCATAACAGCCACATGTCACACATAGANTACACATTATTATATATATATATATATATCAACATAATGTAGTAATACAACAATCCATAACAGCCACATGTCACACATAGATACAATTTATCAAAGGCTTGTTCCAAGGCACCCGTTTTAAGAAAGATTGAATAAATCATTCACATTCCCAAAACTATTTTTAAAATGCAAGTTCACTCACCGATATCTTGTTGAACCTTTTGTCGACTCTACTTCTCTAATTGTCTAAATGGGGCGACGGGGCTTCGTTGGAACCTATTATCACATTAGCATCACCATTAATTCAAGCCACACACTAATAAATTCTAAAAGCTTTTTCTTAGCTAGCTTCAATGGCCATTTATATGGCTATCTATTCTCAATACCCTTATCACTCTAAAATGAATGAACAACCCCAACTACCAATTCACCCCCAAATCTAAACACTAATCATTCTCAACACTAAAATCAACTTTAGTTTACTACTCACCTTAATAGCTTTGTAACCTTGAAATTCTTTCCAACAATTCCCAAGCTATTATAGGGGCTTTCTTTCTCTTTCTCTCTCTAAACACCTAGCTAGTGAGAGAAAGTATGGAAGTGGGATTTTTCAAGAGTTTTAAAGTAAGAAAGTGAAAGAGCACAAGGGTTCTAGTCAAAAGGGCACAAAGGTATGAAAATTAGAGCTAGAGAGAGAAAGTTATGAAAGTTTCATACCAAGCTTCCATGGAGGATGGAAGCAACGTGAGATAGAAGAAGAAGAAGGAGAAAAGCTGCTGAAGAATGTAGTAGCTGCTGGAAGGAAGAGATATTTATAGCCCATGTTTATCCACTCCACTTAAATTACCAAAATGCCCCTCCACAAATTAGCTTGTTCTCTTTCAACCCTTTATGCAATCTTTTTACTCCTTTGATACTGGACAAGGTCCATAATGGTCTAGAAATGCTTGGGTTCTTGAAAACTTAAAAATTCTAACCCGAGGTGAAAAATGACCATTTTGCCCTTACCATGAAAATCATCAAAATTTTTTTATTTCCTTGTCATTTTACCCATATTTTCATCATTCATTTATGCCTTAGGCCTACTTAGGCCTTAATATTGTTTAAAACTTACTTTTAGGGGCTTACTAAGAAAATGATGAATTTACCCCTAATTAGGGATATCGCGTGTACTTCTATCTATGAGTCTATAAAGGTCAAGGTCTCACAATAAGAAACATAAAATGTATCAGTTTCAAGCATCATTGATGTCTAGTCTTAATAATAGATCGATTAGGAACATTTAGAAATTATGCTTTGATGTATAGGGATCTCATAACTGCAACCCATTACAGATCCCTTGCAAGACATATTAATCTCATGGACTTTGTCAAGCTCGACCTTATAAATACTTGCCATGTCATTCATGTGATTGACAATATGCTTGCATACTTAGAAAGACCCAAAAAATCATCAAAAGTCGGTAGTGTACCTAGTTGTACAATTAAGTTGAATTAAGCCTCGAACTAGTCTAAATAGATATTTTAAGATGAAATTGATAATTTAAAATCTCAGAATGACTTGAAATGGTGATTCAGAGTTCGAGGACCGATTTGGAGTCAAATTGGAATTTTCATGACCTAGGGGCAAAATGGTCATTTTGCCACCTGAGGTTAAGATGTGAGTGTTGGATGATATTTTTGACTAAGATTGATCATTTGGAGTATAATTTAAGTTTGAGAAGTGAAGAATTTTAATTCTGACATTTTTTCAAGCATAAGGGCAAAATAGTCATTTTGCCACCCAAGGGCAAAATTATAATTTTACACCACCCAACACTTGTCCAGCACATGGATTTTACCCAATATTATCATGGATAGTTAAGGAAATTTAAGTGGTGGAGAGAGATTGCTTAATGAGTAAGAATGACACATGGACCAATGGAATGGTGGCATGTGTCAAATTCTCATCCATTTATTATTTTCCTTATAAATTAGCATAAAATCAGCCTATTTCTCTTCACATGGCCGGCCAAAACAATGACAAAGGAAGACCAAAGGAAGAAAAGAAGAACAAAAACTCTAGGTAGAAAAATTCAAGGGAAAAGTGTGAAAATTCAAGGAAACAAGTGAAAAAAGGTAAGATTGTTCAATTTTAGCTTGTGATCTACCTTTCCTATACATTATTTTGCATTTTCCATGGTTGAGAATCAAGTTTGTATGATGAATCCCCGCTGGCCGGACATGGGGGGAGGAGTTTTGATGCTTGATTTGGTTAGATTTTAAGATATTTTAGTGTTTTTAGTTAGTTAGTGATGTGTAGCATGAAAATCAAGCAAGAGAAATTCACTTTCTCCCATTACCCATCATTGGCCGAATTTTCCATGTAGAGTGTGGATGGTGGATTTGATTTTATTTCAAGTGAATTGGTTAGGAATGATGAATTACGGTGAGAAAATCAAGTACGAAAAATTATATTGCTGATGCACCCACCATGGCCGAAATTTCCAAGAGAAAATGTGAAGATAATTTTGCTAAATTTTATGCTATTTGACTTGTGTTTGATGGTTTGGAGAATTGGAAGAACAATGGAATTATTTGGAGTTGAATTGGACGTATTGGCCAATTAATCGAGTGATAGATCGAATTAGGCCAATACCGTTTTATTTAGGTACACAATTGAATTTGTGTAAAACACCGTGTTTAGACGATAATTCGAATAATTTGCACTCCATTTCATGCATCCATATAGTTTTATAGCGGTTTAGCACCAATGTGGTAAATTGCTTGATTATGCATTATGTCTAGGTGGTGAATCCTCCGATAAAGGCAAAGAAATTGTACCCGAGGATCGATAGTCGGAACACTCTAAAAATTAGACTCTTGAAATAGTGAGTAACCTTATCATCATTTTAATTATCTAAAGTGGTCTTTTTATTCGATTTTGTGAATGTTATGAAAAATGAGTTAAATGGTTAATTTTTTGATTTTATAAACAAAATGTGTTTAAATGAAATTATTTTATAAATTGTCTTGAAATTGAATGATGGCTTTAAAAATAGAGTAATTGGAGACCATTTGACGTATTGTGAATTTATGATTCTAATTGATTGGCTTATGGCAATATTTGCATGAATGGGTGAATTGGTATTTGTGTTGAAAATGTATAAATTGTTGTTTGCCTTGATAGGCTGGATAATGATAAAATTGCCATGTCATGTTGTTGAATTTTTATTGTATGGTGGGTTTAGCTTACTGTAGTGGGCAGGTTCTGTGGACCAGCCCATTAGAGGGGCACGGAATCTGGTTATATATGTACCTCGGTTAGAGAGACGCGTAGGGTATCTCCTGAGGTATGGTTAGAGTTCACGTCATGCCGAATCACCTCGTGATGATGAACTCTGTTAACGCCAAGGAACGGCTGTGTTTTTCAAACTAAAAATATGTTTACGTGTATACGAAATTTTTAACAGCCTTGGCGAACTCGGTTAGATGCCTCGGCCAAAGTATTCCTGAGAATGATTTTAGCAAGAGCCAAGCTTTTAAGATACTCATAAGCCATGTTGATTATTTAAATGAAATGAATATTTATGTTATCAAATACATATTAAGATGGAATATTTTAATCGTCTCCATTTACTTGACTTTAGATTTTTTGATGATGTTTATTTACTCACTGAGATTATATAATCTCACCACCCTCATTTCCACCCATTTCAAGCTCAGAATAGGGTGTAGATAGCTGATTTCACAGAGGCTACCATTAGATTTGCATCCTCCAAACTGTAGGTTCACAGTCTCTCTTACTTTTGGTTATTCGGGGGCCCACTGGTTATTGTAAATTAAATTAAATAATCTGGCTTACTGTATTACAGTATGTATGAATTTATTTTGCTTTTACTCTACAAAAAAATTATTTATATATAACTCTAAAAATAGTGTTTTATAAGAAAATAGAATATTTTATTGAGTATTTCTTTTATTTTTTTATTATATTCAAATAATCATAATTTCACTTTCAATGAATGTTTTAAACATCTAAACTTATTTTTTATTATGAAATATGTGTTTTGCACTCACATACTACATTTTGGCTAGTTTCGAAATTTTTTGAAAAAATGACCAAAATACCCTTGTGAGACAAAAATCATTTTTTTTATTATTATAAGTTGAAAATAGCTTAAAATCTATTAGAACTTGATATTTGGCAACGGTTACTCATAGGGGAAATGAGAAACTGATATTAAAGCTTTACGAGGTTCTGGTTGGCATTTCGGGTAATGAGTGTCTATCGAGACATCACAGCGGTTGTCACGGGCTAGAGGGGAATACTGAGTCGTGACAGACTTCATCCAATTAGACTTATAGCCCATTATAATTAATGTCTTATTAATGAAGAAAAGCCGTTAATAATTCAACATGAACAATATTGTTGCATGATTGGAATCAAGCCTTAACTAATCGCAATTGGCTACAGAGTTCATCCCAACAAAGGTGTCACCCTAAAGGATGTGGTAACAAGATTGCAAATTTGGCTCATGAATTTGCTGAGTTCAGTAGTAAAGGTGAGGCACATTTTAAAGAATGGGTTGACTCTAGTTCACAAGACCCAAAATACCTACCTTAGTGTGAGTATCGAAGAGAGGTTATTGAGTGTACTTTGGTGGATTTTATTGTTTTTTCTTGGATTAGATGCAAAGGAAGATCCATAAAGGTTTTTAAAAAATATGGAATGCATATGTTTTGCTCTAGGATGCTCCACTTATCAGTCAATTGAATTGGTGGGATTTAGATTGAAAGAAGTAGCCCAAATATGGTTTGTATCCCTTAAGTGAAGTAGACCATCCAACTCAATCTCGATGACTTGAAAGGAATTTGTCTAAGCCTTTTTGGATCCTTTTTTGCCCGATAGCATTAGAAATGCAAAGGCACAAGAGTTTGAGACTTTGGTTTAAACCTCAGAGATGTTGATGATGAAGTATGACGTTTGATTCACCCAATTTCTTGTTATGCTCTTGATTTGGTTTTAATTATGGAGAAAAAGATTTAGAGATTTGTTAGAGGATTGACTAAGTTGCTTTGTAGAGTCTCTACCATTTATGGATTTACTTCTTACTCTATAGTGGTGGATGTGACTGATTAATTGAAACCAAGAGAATGGAAACTAGGATGCAAAGAAAGAAGGCTAACAGGGTCGAAGAGATTCTAGTGCAACTAAAAGTCTAATATCTATAAACCGTTAGAGACACGAAGGATCCGCTTCAAAGCGTAGGCCACCATAGAATAGTGATTCATTTAGCCCACCTTCTAGATGAAAGTAGTTTAGTAGAGCATCTAATTTGGGCCTTTGATAAAAGGGTATTTTATGTAATTATTGTGGAAAAGCACATGGTGGATTATGCCACAAAGTAGTTGGGTTATGTTTGGGTGTGGTTAGTTTAGACATTCAATGAAAGATTACTTAAGGCAAATGCAATCATTAGAAGTTGATCGTGGATATATGCTATTAGTTACCATTACTTTACCTAGAATAACACCATCTGCAAGGAATGTCAGAGGTGATAAAGGTAAGGGTGTAGCTTTGTCATCTTAGGGTAGACCAACACAATTGGTAATGAAAGTGGAGGCCAAGTAAGGGTGTTTGCTCTAACACCTCAAGATGCTTAAACTTCTAATGTAATAGTCATAAGTATGCTTTTTATTTATGATACACTTTCTATTTGTCATCTCGATGTTCGCTTTGACACCATAGAACGACATTAGTTTTGTTTGATCCTAGATTGACTCATTCCTTTGTGTCCCCACACTTTATGTTGAAGTTAGATAGATTCTATTGTAGTATGGAAGAGCCTTTTGATTGTGACTACTCCTTTAGAGGAAGTGTTTGTGGTGGAATATGTGTATAAGTCCTGTGTGGTCTACATTAAAAACAATGACACCTTAGCAGGCTTGGTGTTATTGTTGACCTTGGATTTTCATATAATCTTGGGATTGGATTGGTTAGCATCCTGCTTTACTAAAGTGGATTACCATTATGAGTTTGTGAAATTTAAGTTTTTGGGAGAACTTTCATTGGTGATCTATAGGCATGGCAGTCCAATGTTTGTGGAAGTTATGTCAATTATGGCCATTAGACGAATGCCAAGGCAAAAAGGCCAAGGATATCTACTGATGGCGAGAAATGTATATATGGATAAAGGGAGTTTGGAAACTATACCAATAATAAGTGAGTATTTTCATGTATTTCCAAATGAGTGACCTAGATTGCTTCTCGAGAGGGAGATTGAATTTTGCATTGGTTTAGTTATGGACATGAAGCTAATTTTTATACCTCTATATTGAATGGCTCTAGTTAAGTTAAGAGAACTTAAGGGGCAATTGGAGGATTTATTGAACAAGGGCTTCATTCACCTAAGTGTTTCACATTGGGGAGTTCCGATACTATTTGTGAAAAAGAATGATGGCAACCTTCAATTTTATATTGACTATCGACAACTCAATAAAGTCACCATGAAGAATAAATATCCACTCCCAAGAGTAGATAATCCATTTGATCAGTTTTAGGGCATGGTGTGTTTCTCTTAGATTGGTTTACATTTTGTGTATCACCAGTTAAGAATTTGGGGAAAATGATGTAAACAAGATAGCGTTCTGCACACACTATGGACATTATGAATTTTTTGTTTAGACTCATTAACGCCCCTTTAGCCTTTATGGATTTGATGAAAAAAGTTTTCTGGGCATACTTAGATAGATTTTGGTCGTGTTTATAGACAGCATATTGGTGTATTCAAAGAGCTTGAAAAAACATGCACAACATTTGAGAATTTTGCTTCAGATGCTAAGGAAGCATAGATTGTATGCTAAGTTTGTGAAATGTGAATTTTGGCTGAATAAAGTTAGTTTCTTAGGACATGTTGTGTTTGAACAAGGCGTGCAAATTGATCCCAATAAGATAGAAGTTGTGGAGAAATTGGCCAAGTCCAACACTGAAATTAGAAGTTTTCTTGGTTTAGTCGAGTACTACAAACGATTTGTACAAGACTTCTCTAAGATTGCATCCCCTCTAACAAAATTAACTCAAAAAGGAGTTAAGTTTGAATGCTTAGAAGCTTACAAGTTGAGTTTTTAAAGACTAAAGGCTGGTTTCACTTTAACGCCCGTGTTAACCTTACCATGTGGATCTAGAAGCTATACTGCATATTGCGATGCATCAAGGATTGGATTGGGTTGCGTATTGATGCAACACAGGAAAGTTATAGCATATGCCTCCCAACAACTTAAGAAACGTGAGTAGAACTATCCTACGCACGATGAACTATCCTACACACGATCTAGAGATGACAATGATCTTGTTTTCCTTAAAAATCTAGAGACACTATTTGTGTGGTGAAACTTGCGAAATATATGCTGATCACAAGAGTTTGAAGTATATATTTCAGCAAAGGGATTTGAATTTGAGATAGCGTAGGTGGTTAGAACTATTGGAAAACTATGACTGCATTTACTCTACCATCCCGATAAAGCAAATGTTGTGGTAGATGCCTTGAGCTAGAAGTCGATGGGGAGTTTGGCTCATATGACTATGGAGAAACGAATTTTGGTGCAGAGTTAATATGATTTAGGCAATATGGGAGTTCATTTTAAGGGTAATAATCCAGATGCCTTGTTGGCACATTTTAGAGTTTAACTAATGATTTTTGATTGGATTAAAAATGGCCAAGATTGAGATGAATTCCTAGTGAAAATCTTTAGGGACATGAGTGAAGATAAAGCTCAGGACTTTGTTTACGACGCTGATGGTTTACTTAGATATCAATCATGAATTTAAATACCAAATTTGGATGGTTTGAGAAATGAAATATTGGAAAAGGCTCACGTTGCAGCTTATGCCATACACCCATGAACTGTTAAAATGTACCATGATTTGAAGTTGGTTTATTGGTGGCTAGGGCAAAAGAGAGACGTAGTTGAATGTCTTTTAGTATTTGGTTTGTCAACAAGTTAAAGCCGAACACCAAAGCCCTTTAAAACTGTTACAATTGTTACCGATACCCGAGTGAAAGTGGGAACATGTAGCAATGGACTTTGTGATAGGTTTACCTCGAACTAGGGGTGGCTATGATGCCGTTTGGGTGATAATTGACTAGCTAACTAAGTTAGCTCACTTTTTGCTGGTTAAGAGTAAATATGGAGTAGCTCGGTATGCCCAAATTTGTATTGATGAGATTGTGAGGCTACATGGTGTTCCGGTAATGATAGTATCTGATAGAGCATCATAGTTTATTAGTCAGTTTTGGAGGAAATAGTAAGAGACCTTAGGCACGAGTATGGATATTAGTATGACCTTTCATCCACAAACGAACAACCAATTTGAGTGCACCATTCAAACTCTCGAGGATATGTTGAGAGCAATAGTGCTCGACTTTGGAGTCTCATGGAATCATTACTTGCATTTGGCTGAGTTTGATTATAATAATAGTTATCAAGCTAGTTTTTGATATGTTAGCAAGTGAAGGTTGAATATCAGAGACCTTTAGGACTACTGTAACTGTTATCGATACCCAAATGGATATGGGAACATATAACAATGGACTTTGTGATGGGTTTGCCACGAGCTAAGGGTGGTTATTGTAACACCCCGTTCTTTGGTATGGTGCCTAATGTGACCTTAAGGATAAGATGAAGGTCAATTGAGGCCAATGGAAGTGTTTAAAAGTGTTGGAAGGTGAAAAGAATATTTTAGAATAAAATATTTCATATGTGATAATATAATAAAAAATAATAATATTGTCAAGCCTAGCTCTATAATATATTTGCCATATTGTATAGGTACTTGATAGAATGTCTGCATACTTGAATGCCTAAAAAATTGTTAGACGATATTGTACCTAATGGTACAATTAAGTTGATTTAAGCCTCGAACTAGTCCAAATAGAAATTTTAAGATGCATTTGAGAGTTATTGAACCTTATAATGACTTAATATGGTGATTTGGAGTTCAAGGATTGATTTAGAGTTAAATTGAAATTTTCATAACGTAGGGGTAAAATGGTCATTTTGCCACCCGAGGGCAAAATTGGAATGGTGGATGAAATTTTGATCAAGTTTGACTATTGGAACATAATTTGAGCTTGAGAAGTGAAAAATTTTAATTCCAACATTTTTTCGAGTATAAGGGTAAAACGGTCATTTTACATGTCTATAGGGGGAAAATTGGAATTTTTGAAATTTTGCACCACCATGCCACTTGTCAAGCCCTTGAATTTTACCTATTATACTTTGGATAATTGAGATATTTTATGTGGTGGTTGGAGAATGCTTAATTATTATGTTTAAAAATGGACCAATTAAAAAGTGACACATGGCAAGCTTTAGTTATTTTAATATTTCCTTTAAAAAAAAAACCAGCACACACCTCTCTTATTTCATTCTTCATGGTCGGCTAAGACAAGAACGAAGAGAAAAAAGAAGAGAACAAACCCTAGTGAGCAAAAATTCAAGGGAAAATTGGTGGATTTCAAGGAATTAAGCAAGTAAAGGTAAAATTTCTTGATTTTAGCTTGTGATCTACCTTTTCTATTCATTTTTTTCATTTTCCATTGTTGAGAATCAATTTTGCATGAAGATACCTATGCTAGCCGGACATGGGGGGAGGGGTTTTGATCTTGGATTTAGCTAGATTTCATGTTATTCTAGTGTTTTTAGTTGTTTGGTGATGTTTAGCATGGAAAACAAGCAAGAAATTTCATGCCCTTCACCCACACCCATTGGCTGAATTTTTCAAGAAAGAAATTGGAAAATTGACTTTGATGAATTTCATGCTATTTAGGTATTTTTAGTTGTTTTATGATGTAAAGTGTAAAAATCAAGCATGAAAAACCACATATTATTCATGAACCTTCCATGGCCGAATTTTTCCAGGAGAAAATGTTGAGGATGATTTTGCTATAATTCATGTTACCTAGCTTATATTCGATGATTTGGAGTATTGGAAGTGAAATGAATTTTTTTAGTGTTGAATTGGATATTTTGGCCAATTAACCGGCGTATAGTGTGAATTAGGTCAATACCATTTTAGCCCCATACACAATTGAACCTACGTAGAACACCGTATTTAGATAATAATCCGAACATTTCATAATTCATTTCATGCATTCATATAGAGCCTAAATTAGTTTTATAACGGTTTAGCACAACTATAGTAAATTGCTTGTTGTGCATTATGTTTAGGTGGTGAAACTTTCGATAAGGGTAAGGAGATTGTACTCGAAGATCGG
This sequence comes from Theobroma cacao, assembly GCF_000208745.1. Classification (NCBI taxonomy): domain Eukaryota; kingdom Viridiplantae; phylum Streptophyta; class Magnoliopsida; order Malvales; family Malvaceae; genus Theobroma; species Theobroma cacao. Next base: position 21,058,448 of record NC_030851.1, on the reverse strand, counting down.
GATTAGGAGTACCTCGATTCTCGATATTGTGAGTAACCTTATTATCGTCTTAATTATCTAAAGTAGTTTTTATTCGTTTTTGTGATTTTATAGAAAAATGAGTTTAAATGGTAAATCCTTATGTTTTATAAGTAAAATGTGATTAAATGAAATGAGTTTTATAAATCATTTTGAAATTGAATGATGATTTTAGAAATTGAGTAATTGGAGACTGTTTGTTTGTATTGTAAATTTATGATTTGAATTGAATGGCTTATGGTGATATTAGCATGAATGGCTGAATTGGAAATTGTGTTGAATATATGAACTATTTTGCTTTGCCTTGACAGGCTGGTAATATTATATTAGCCATGTTATGCTGTCGAAATTTTATTGATTTGGTGGGTTATGTATTTAGCTTACTGCAGTGGGCGGGTTTCTGTGGACCAGCCTATTAGAAGGGCACGATAAACCTCGTTATATTTTACCTTAGTACGAGAGGCGCGGAGGGTATCTCCTAAGGTAAAGCTTTAGAGTTCACTTCACGTCAATCCACCACGTGAAGGTGAACTCAGCCAACGCCAAGAAACGACTATGTTTTAAAACGTACAAATATGATTTATGGATATATGTCTTTTCTTTAACAGCCTTGGCTGACTCAGTTGGATGCTTCTGATCAAGGTATCCTCGAGAATGAGTTTTGGCATGAGCCAAGTTTTTAAGAAATTCATAAGCCATGTTGATTATTTGAGTGAAATGAATTTATTTTATTTAGTTGAAATGAGTTTGAAACGTTATGAATCATAGTATGATGAACTATTTTAAGTTGTCTCTATTTACTCGATTTTAGATATTTTAGATGATGTTTGTTTACTCACTGCGTTTATACAAACTCACCACCCTCATTTCCACTCATTCCAAGCTTAAGACAGTCAGTAAATAGCTGATTACGTTGAGGGTTATTATTGGACTTGCCTCCTCAGAAATTGTAGTTCCATAGCCTTTGTTACCTTTGGTCATTCAAGGACTCACACGTCATTGTAAATTAAATTACATACTCTGGTTATCTGTGTTACCGTATATATGAATTTATTTTGCTTTTACGCTGTAAAAATTATTCACGTAGCGTTTTATAAATATTGTTTTATAAGAAAATAGAATATTTTATTCAATATTTTTATTTTATTCTATTAACTACGATTTCACTCTAAATGAATGTTTTAGACATAAAAACTTGTTTTTAGTTATGAAATGTGTATTTTCCCCCATGTGTTATATTTTCAGCAGGTTTCAAAATTTTTTGGAAAAATGACCAAAATGCCCCTGTGAGATAGCAAATATTTTTTTTATTGTTTCGATTTGGAAATAGCTTATAATCTTTTAAAATATGATTAGTAATTATTGTTCACATGGGAGGTGCAAAAACTGATATTAAGCCTTGCGAGGTTTCGGTTGGCATTTCGGGTAATGAATGTCTATTGGGACATTGTGGCGGTTGTCACGGGCTCGAAGGGAGTACCGAGTCGTGACAAATATCTTATTGAGGTCGAAGTTGTGGAGTTAAATTGAGGTCGAAGTTATGGAGTTAAAAAGGTGCTATAGAGCTAAATCGGGGCAAAGTAAGATGTTTTGGAGCCTTATAAGGCTAGAGGAAAATTTTAGAATAAAATATTAATTTTTGAATAAAATAATATTAAAATAATACTAATGTCAAATTGGTTATATTACACGAAGAATGTGTGATTTGTACAATTTGTCTAAGTGGGATAGTAAAAGTAAGAATAATTTCGAAGAAAGGAAATTTTAATGGGGCTCGCGTGCCTTTATCAAATTAAGTGAGAAAGAGTAAATATATATTTAAATATTATGGTTGCACCTTGATGGAGTATGAAATTGACATTTTATTTGAACAAGTGCAATGGAAGAAAAATAGAATAGAATTGAAAATAAAGGAATGATGGAAGGACCCAATTGTACATAATGAATAGCTAAGAGAATATTTGATGTATATACTTGTATTATGAAAAGCAAGATGAAATTCAAGTAGGATGCAAGTAAAGTGAAATGCAAGTGAGATTGCTTAGCTTGATGGAATTTGCATGTGAAGTTACTATTACATGCAAATGATTGCATTTAAAAAGGATAAAGCTTAGTGGGGGACATGTGTGATCCCTACCATGTGAAAGATGACAAAGAGAAAAAAAAAGAACAAAAAGTATTTAATTGAAAGAAAACCATGGTTTGGCAAAGATAGCCCATGGTAAACAAAGTAAGATTGGTAATGTGACTTGAAAAGAAAAAGATATAATTATAACATTTGATGGAAAGAAAATAAAATAAAGAAATTTGAGTTGATGGAGAAACTTGGGAGAATCCACCTATACAAGTGAAAAAGTAAGATTTCAAGGCTTTTTGCCTTGTGATATCTACCTATATAAAAGAAAAAAGAAAAAAGAAAAATGCCAAAAACTACCAAGCCTTCGGTAATCCGCCCATGAAAGAACTAGAAAGAAAAGGGGAACTGAAAGCCATTTCAAGGCTTTTGCCTTGAGAGATCCGCCCATAACAAAGAAAAATGGGTTGGAGGCTCATTTTTACTTTGTTTTGTCCACCACCAGAGAGGAAGAGAGAAAAGAGAAGAAAAGAGACATGCAAGAAAAGTGCCTGGCTACTCCATTTCCCTTAATTCTCGTGAGCTTATTTCTTGCCATTTTTTTATCATCAAGCTTTATTTCTCCTAGAAACCGTAAGGAAGAAAGTGTGAATGATTCATGGGTTCAAGGAAAGTTTAGGTGAGTAAAGTTGAGTTTAATCTATGAATTTCTTAAGGAATTGAATTGTGATTATGTGAAAATGTTTGTGGCAGCAAAAAGAACACCATGTGGGTGCCAAAAAACCCATGCGTGTTGGTGATTCGCAAGGAATGTAAGATTACGTTACTAAGGAGCTCGAGATTTCTTGGTTTTAGCTCAAGTTAAATTATTGAGAAAGGTAAGACAAATTGTGGCCTATTCCTTGATTGTTCATTCTATATGATTATGGGTTAGGAAGATTGCTTATACTAGTTATGAGTTTTGATGTTGTGTGAATGTAATGTTTTGAAGGAAGTAAAGGATAGAAAATTATGCATGAAAGGACTTGAGAATTCTTTGGTAAAGTTGTTGCCTATATATATACGTGCAAAGGATTATTTATGGAGGAATGCTAATTATAGCATGGATTGAACTATTTGGTTAATGGTTAGTACTTGAATGAGAAAGGGGAATAAAGAATAAGCTATAAAAGCATAAAGCTAAGTGTGGGCAGCAAGTGTAGGGTATAATAAATTGTAAAGTTGCTAAATATCTTGGATTTAATTGCTACCAGGAAATTGACAAGTAAAGGATAGTTGCCATGCATGTAAATCAAGAAGGATAACAGTTAAATGGCAAGCGATATTAATCGATTAAGAATGCAAAGAATTTAAATTGACGAAGTAATATCCCGCCAAGGAAGGTGAGTAAGGGGTGTCTATTTCAAAAGTTCCATAAACTATATATTTATATACATTTAATAAACGTTGCCAGTTTTCTTTAAATGCAATTATGGATAGCATCAGTTGTTAGCCTTGACAGACGATTTTTAAATGGATTTGCAATCGATTGTATTGTTATTATGGAAAGCATGAGTTGGTAGAATGCTAGACACTTGTGAATACCATGCTTTTAGAAATGTTTTGTATATATATATAAGTTATATATGTCAAGGGTTTTAGAAATCGAGAAACAAGCTCAATACCATGGTTTACGTCAAAATTTGCCTTATTGTTTGTGTGATGTGCATTCATGAATAAATTATATGTTCACCATGCTGATTTGATATTTAAACCTCATGCAAAGGTTTTACATTATTAAGTCTCACAAAATGGGGTTTTATTATGTCACTATGATTGGTATTTTGGAAATAGATTTAAAATAAGCATTTGAGAACCCAATTTGCTTTTAAATGGTTTTGTCAAATTGGGAGATTCGAGAGTAGGTCGAATGTCACATCGATATAGTGTGACCCTTGTGCACAAGTGAGCTCTAGCTGGAGAACCTTTGGGTCATCGACGGGCTGTTAGACGTGGCTAGGCCATTGTCTGTGATATATATATGTGGCAAGGCCACAGGTTGATATATGTGGCTAGGCCACAAGTTGATATACGTGGTTGCGACCACATGATTTTTTCGATGTTGGCCAACATCGTCAAGACTACCATGGCTGTGGGAATCTAGATTGTTATTACGTCAAAGCGGGTCCACGGATTGCTTACTTATGATTTCCTACTCGAGAGTGATATCTCTTTGGGTTTTCAAATACGTATTCTTTCTCATGGTGAGAAATACAAGTTTTGCTACAGCTCCTTATTTATACGATGATTTTGTGTTTAATACCTTGAGGATGAGATGGTTTTTGAGCTTGTGTATAAGCTTTGATAATGCTTGATTTTATGGGAGCGTGCGTGCTTATGTTAGTCCGATTTTGAGTAAAGGACATCAAGTGATTTCAATGGTAGAAATCTTTTAATTACATCGGTTTTAATATATTGCCTGAATGGTTACTTTGCATCACAATTCTTTGGTATATGTAAGGCACAAATATTCCACTTGATTTTAAATGGTTTTTATATTCATATGATTTTAATATGCAAATTTTCTATCATTGGCTTGTTTCCCATCTTCGGCCTACTCACTGAGTTGATGATCACTGAGTTTGTGAGACTCACCCCACTATTCTCATTTTGCAGAGAAGTGATCAGCTAGAGTGTTTTTCATCGACATATTATGGTCTATTGCTTCGCAGGTAAAAGCATCTCCTAGTACCCTATTTCGAGTTGCTCTGCTGCTAGAGGTCCTTATGTTGTCAAGAGATTTTAAGAACTTGCCATTTATTGTGTACACTGTAAACATATATTTATATGATGATGAAACATAATGTAATGAGAGAATATGTGCCAGTAATGAAATTGTGATGGTTATGAGATTTCCAATGGATGTGTTATGGTTTGATAAATGGATAATTGTCAAGGCTTGTTCGACATTTGGTGAGTTCCCTTATAAGTCTCAGACGTCAGTAATGATTGGGAAGAGGGTCATTACAATTATGATGCCATTTAGGTGATAATAAAAAATCGACTAGCTGTGTTAGCTCATTTTCTATCGGTCAAGACTAAGTACGAAGCAGCTTGGTACGCCAAAATTTGTATTGAAGATACTGTGAGGCTACATGGTGTTTCAGTGATGATAGTATCCGATAGAGGATCATAGTTTACTAGTCAGTTTTGGAGGAAATTGCAAGAAGCCTTAGGTACAAGTTTGGATTTTAGAATGGCCTTTCATCCACAAATGGACGACCAATCCGAGCACATGATTTAGACTCTCAAGGATATGTTGAGAGTAATAGTGCTTGACTTTGGAGACTCATGGAATCAGTACTTGCCTTTGGTTGAGTTTGCTTATAAGAATAGTAATCAAGCTAGTGCTTGATATGTCAACAAGTGAAGGCTGAACATCATAGAGCTTTGAGACTGTTGCAATTGTTATAGATACTTGAGTGGAAGTGGGAACATGTAACGATGGACTTTATGATGAGTTTACCATAAGTTAGAGGTGGTTATGATGCCATTTGCGTTATAATAAAAAATAGACTAAGTTAGCTCATTTTCTATCGATCAAGACTAAGTACGAAGTAGCTTGGTACGCCTAGATTTATATTAATGAGATTGTGAGGTTACATGGTGCTTCGGTAATGATAGTGTTCAACAGGCGACTGTAGTTCACGAGTCAATTTTGGAGAAAATTGCAAGAGGCTTTAGGCATAATACTGTATTTTAGTATGGCTTTCCTCCCACAGACAGATGGCCAATCTGAGTGCACCATTTAGACACTCGAGGATATGTTGGGAGCAATTGCGCTTGACTTTAGAGTTGCATGGAACTCTTATCTGCCTTTGGCCGAGTTTGCATATAACAATAGTTATCAAGCAACAATTGATGTGGCACCCTATGAAGCATGGTATGGGCGAAGATGTAGATCACTTATAGGTTGGCTTGAAGTAGGGGAACAAAAACTCTTGGGGTCGAAGATGGTCCAAGAAGCTGAGCGATGAGTCCATGTGAAGCAAGAAAGGATGCTAATGGCTCACAGTTGTTAGAAATCTTACGTCGAGAATAAGCATAGGCCTTTGGAGTTCGAGGTTGGCGACTTTGTATTTTTGAAAATCTCACCAACTAAGGGGGTTAAGAGGTTCAAAAAGAAAGGGAAATTGAGCCGTAAATGCATTGGACCCTTTGAAGTGTTCAAGCACATTAACGCAGTTGCTTATCACTTGGCATTATCGCCAAATTTGTCTAGTTGCCATCCAATCTTTCATGTATCCATGATTAGGAAATATGTTTGCAATCCTTTGCATGTTATAAGATATGATGAAGTCCAATTACAAGATAGACTTAGTTATGAGGAGAAACTTGTAGCCATATTGGATTGAAAAGTGAAACGGCTTCACTCTAACGACATTGCTATGGCAAAGCCATTTTGTTGAGAAAGCCACATGGGAACTTGAAGAGGAAAGGCAAGAGAAGTATCCCCATTTGTTTGAGGCTTAATTTATTTGTAATGTGTTGTGTCTGATTAAATTTGGGGATGAATTTCCTATAAAGAGGGCATAATGTAACACCCTCAATTTTTAGTGTAAATTAAGTTAATTAAGGATGAGTTATGAAATATATTGTGCTTTGAGGATTTTGATGATATGTTAAGTATGCCAAGTGTATGGTAATATGCATATTGACACTTAAGCATATTTTTATGAAAATATGTGATAAATCTTATTGTTTGAGGTTTTGATTAGAATTTAGTATTATGTTTGAGGAAATGTGTATATGAGATACGAGTTTAAATGGTTATGAGAATTATGATTTAAGTAGGGATGATTCTTGGGTGTTGAAGTTTGGATTTTTAGAACTTAGGGAAGCTGAAAACTACCTATAGGGGAAAATGTATTGATACATTCCTAAATGTATCAATACATTCTTGGCAGGACGAACAACATAAGGCATATGAAAGAAATTGTATCGATACATTCATGGTAGGATGAACATGTATCAATACATTGTCCAAATGTATTGATATATTTGAAGCAAAGTGCACCCAAAGGGTACTCAGGGAAAAAAGTATCGATACATTCCCCCATGTATAGATACATTTTTGGGTAGCGAGCATTTTGTATCATTTCTATTGGTACATTGCTTAATGTTTCGATAGATTTAAATGAAATTTGTGTAAATGTATCAATACATTCGCAAATGTATCGATACATCATTAAGGAGAAACAAAATAAAAAAGAGGTCCTGGGCTATTCGCCCATTCAAAACAAAACCCTAACTCTCTCTCTCTCTCTTTAACCCTCCAAAACTCTAAGCCCCCAAATGGATTTTTGAGATTATTTGAGGTGATTTGGAGCTTGGGAAATGCCTTTAGAGGTAATATTAAGCCTTTTAACCGATTAGTTCTCAATTTAATTAGATAATAACCTAGAAAACCAATTTTTCCAACTTTGGTGAGTCTCCCTCGATTTTGCTAGAATTTAGAGTTTAGATTTGTGCAATCTAGCTTCCAAGGTATGGGTTTAGCTCATTATTGAAGGATTTGAGCTTGAATGTTTGATTGCTAAGAATTTAGTTATTTTTAGAAAATCTAGGTATTTTTGAAAGCTAAGAGTTTAATTATATTTTGATGTTTGATGTGTCCTAAAGGGAAAGTTGAGCTATTTAACTCATTGGTGAGCTAGAAGGTGATTGGAGGCTGAAGTTGAGCTTGGCTGTGGAGCACCTCTAATTTGTCACTATGAGTGGGTTAATTTAAAATGCATGAGATGCATGACACATGATAGATGCACTACAATGGTACTAGATTTTATATGTAGGCCTTGATGAACATGCCTAGGCTAAAGAACATGTGATTATATGTGCTGTGATGTGTGTGCTCAGGACTAGCCATTTGGTGGCCTATGTTGATTGTGTGAATCTAGACTAGGAAGTCTAGAGGATATGATGAACATGTAGGAGTAGATTATCTTAGATGAACGATTTTCAAAGTAATTGAGTAGCTTATGCCTCAGAAACTTAGAGGCAATTAGAACCATATCGAGCTTATAGACGATTTGAAGCTCGTAAAATGTGGTTCTTGATTTGATATAGACATATGGAATGTCAAAGGCATGGTGGCCGTATTTGTGGATTTGTATTTCGTGCAAGGGATGAATTCCAAATGTTGATTTGATTTGAGGTTGAGTGGAGTCCCTTCCCCTTGTGAATTTTTTATATGCCTGCAGAGATGGTGGTAATGTCCAGCCCAAATCCTGGGCCATGACCCGCGCATGGGCCTAATAGGCATAGCCCATCAGACCCAAGTAAGCCTTATTAGAGATTCCTAATAATGCACTATACTCGTTCACCGATCCATATTAGTGCTTAAACCATATTCTTTCGTATCATAACTTGAACCATAATTATAATAATCAATTCAATCTTTAAAACATATAATCATAAGTATATACAATGAAGTCTAAAATCTCCAATTTAATACTTACACCAAGGCCACTATCCATTTACAATTAAATAAACAAAGTGCTACAACTTGATCTCTAGTAGTGGAGTGACTTGGAATGAAATGCTATGAGATGTTTTTACCTATCTACAATGGACCATAAGTGCCGATGAATTGCACACTAGGCCGATCACTATCTGTAAAAGGGAAATAAGGGGGTAGTTTCATAGACTCAGTGATCATCGGCTCCATGAGCAGGGAGCAGATGGGAAACAAGCAATAAGCAGATCATTTGAATGATAAATTCAGAGTATGAAATGCTAATCTTATAAACCAAATCACAATAAGGATATTTGTGCCTTGTAAGGATATTTGTGCCTTGTAAAAATAATATCGTAGAATCATAATACAATGCTTTCTTTGGCAAAATAATGCCAAAAATAAGTGTAACAGAAAGAGTTTCAATTACTGAAAATATCTTTTACCATCAAAATATGAAATATGGTATAAAGGTATGCACGCTCCCAAAATGTGTGGCATGTAAAGAAATCAAAGTGTATAGCCACATAAACCAACTCATGTGTCACGACCCAAATTTCAGGCCATGACTGGCACATGGGCCCAATGGACGTAGTCCACTAAGCCCAAGCAAGCCTATTAATCTGACATGTTCATCATTCCATCATAAACTGCTAAGTCACATTTCATAACTTAGGATCAAAATAATATTAAATATTGCCACCTCATATGGCATACTAAACAAGTGTATATACATTGTCTACAACGTGTATCTTAATAATTTACATTAGGTTTGTCTATACAACTCAAAAAGAAGACTTGATTTCTAGCGGAGAGACTCAGACGAATGTACAACTACTGAATGCCGAGACACCTACCAATAGTTGAGTCTATAAGGGCACCTTGACCTAGTTACCAACTGCCTCGTGATCTGAAAACATGAAGTTGAAAACGGTGAGTATAAACCTAGTGAGTGAACAAGAAGGGAACAAACATACCATAAGGAATGTTTAACAAAATCATGATGCATTCATTTTTTCAAAACAATACGATTTATTTTAGTTCTTATTTAACCCCTCATGTAAACCCCACATGAGTAAATCACTTTATGAAAAGGGTCCATGCTCAACAAAGGATTTGGAGAGTGAAAACTTTAATAGCATTCATGCGAATTAGGTCAAATAAACGATGGGTCCTCGCTGCAACGAGAATGAATTTTCGCTGCAACGACACTAGATTTAAATTATCAACTAACCAAGGGTTTTTTAACTGGCCAAGGGTTTCTTACCAAACCTCCTCATTTTAAACTTAATTCATTTATTCCTTAATGTTGGAAGTCCATGCTCAAATATGGTAGCACAGAAGTGGATAATAGGGCAACAATTGCTTAAGATGTAGGACAAAACAGAAAGTTTTTCGCTGTAGCGAGAATGAATCTCGCTAAAGCGAAATTTTGCCCTAAGACAGAAACTTTCTTGTTGCAGTGAGAATGCTATAGTATTTTCTCGTTGCAACGAAAATGCATTCTCTTTGCAGCGAGTTGTTTGCCAGCTACCTTCCAAAAACTCGAGAGTTTCTCGCTGCAGCAAAAATGAATCTTGCTACAGCGAGAAATAGAGCACCAAGAAAAAGGTTTCCCTTCACTCAATAAAAGGCCATCCTGCTAAACTAACAAAATCAACATAAAACACATGAAAATTCTCAAAGTACAATGTATCAAATTTCACATATATGTCAATCATATATCATTTTCATGAGCTTTCATTTCATAAGTATAAATATGCATAATTACATAGATAAACATCAATATCATCATAATCACACCCGGCTCATATACATCCCCCCACATCATGCACATAGCTGGCGCCATCGTGTGCATCCCCCCACATCGTGCACAATCAGTGCCATCGTGTACATCCCCCCACATCGTGCACACGGGCACTATCATCATCCATCTCTCACGCCACCATCATCACCGGCATGTGCATCCCTCATATCGTGCACACACACGGTTACAGTCATCATACATAATATCAATCATCATGCACAACACACATATATATATATATCATCATAATGAAATAGTGTTTGAATCCATAGCAATCAGATATCATAACATAAAACCATTTAACAAAAGCTTGTTCCCAAGGCACTTGTTTTTATGAAAAACTTGATAATTCATTCAAATGTGTGGCAAATACATTATATTCCCCAAAACAAGTTTTGAAGGCAGTTCACTCACCGGTATATTGTTGAGCCTTTAGCTGACTCTAATTCCCCTAATGATCCAATTAAGGTGATGGGGCTTCTTTAAAACCTACCGTCAAATTAACATTACCTTAGTGTCAATTCATACTTATAAACCCTAAAAGCTATCCCTTAGCAAGCTTTCAATTGCTACTTTAAATGGCTATCTATGTTCACTATCTTAATCACTATAAAATGAATGAACATCGTCAATAATAAAACAATTCATAATCCCGATTACTAACTATTATCCACAGCTAAAAAAAAAAAACAAGCTTAGTTCATCACTCACCCTAGGGTTTCTTTGTAGTTGAATTATTTTCCAATAGCTTCCAAACAAATGGGGTAATTCTCTTTTTCTCTTTCTAGAATGCCCAGCTAGTGAGAGAAAGTATGGAAATAAGATTTATCAAGGGTTTTGAAGTGAGAGAGTGAAAGAATACAAGGATTCTAGTCAAAAGGGCACCAAGGTATGAAAATTAAAGCTAGAGAGAGAAAATTATGCAAACTCTATATCAAGCTTCCACGGAGGTTGGAAGTAACATGAATTGAGAGGCGAAGAAGAAGAAGAAGCTGCTGGAATTTCAAGAAGCTGTTGGAAGGAGAAGATATTTATAACTCAAATTTATCCATTCCTTTGAAATTACGAAAATGCCCTTAACTAGTTAGCTTGTTCTCATGCAACCCTTTGTGCAATCTTTTTACTCTTTTAACATTGAGACCAAGTCCATAATGGTCTAGACATGCTCGGGTTTGTGAAACTTTTAAAAGTTTTGACTCGAGGTGCAAAATGACCATTTTGCCCCTGTTGTGAAAATTATTATCATTTCTAGTTTTCTTCGTGTTTTCATCATTAAACATCATTTATGCAATCTTATGCCTATTTAGACCTTAAAATATCATAAAACTTTCTTCTGGGAGCTTGTTAGAGAAAATGATGAAATTGCCCTTAGCTTGTGTTATTGTGTCTATGCCTAGTTACAAGCCTATAGAGGTTGAGGTCTCACAATTTTGTTTCACATAAATGTGAAGTTATAGATATTAGTACCAGAAAAATTTCATTCATAAGAAATAGAACAAAAAACATGTATGTTATATTTCTTGAAGATCTTGAGTTAGATTGTGAGACATATCTTATGGTAAATGATGGAAATGATAGCTGGTTATGGCATAGAAGACTTAGACATGTAAGCATGCATACCATCTCAAAACTAATAAGAAAAAATTTGGTTATTGGATTGCTTGAAATGAAATTTGAGAATGATAAGATTTGTGATGCTTACCAATTAGGGAAACAAGTTAGAACATCTTTCAAAGCTAAAAAAAGGTTATCTCAACCACTAGACCTTTTGAATTGTTGCATATTAATCTATTTGGTCCCATCAACACAACTAGCTTAGGAGGTAAATCATATAGGTTTGTGATAGTTGATGACTATTCTAGATATACTTGGGTCTACTTCCTTGCTCACAAAAATGATGCATTACCTATATTTGCAAATCTCTATAAGAGAGTTCAAAATGAAAAAAGACTTCTCATTGTTAGCATTATAAGTGATCATGGAGAAGAGTTTGAAAGAGATGATTTTGAAAACTTTTGCAATGAAAAAGGGTTAAATCACAACTTTTCAACGCCTAGAACACCTCAACAAAATGGGGTTATTGAGAGAAAAAATTGAACTTTAAAAGAAACGGCTCGAACCATGCTTTGTGAAAACAATCTACTAAAGTATTTTAGGGCAGAAGCTGTAAATATAGCAACCTACATTCTTAATAGAGTTTCAATAAGAGCTATGATATCTAAAACTCCCTGTGAATTATACAAAGGTAGAAAACCAAACATTTCTCATTTTAGAAGCTTTGGCTGTAAATACTTTATTTTCAACAATGGAAAACATTTTCTTGGAAAATTTGATGCTAAAAGTGATGAGGCAATATTTCTAGGGTATGCATTGAATTCCAAAGCTTATAGAATTTTTAACAAAAGAACTTTAACAATTGAAGAGTCCACTCATGTAGTTTTTGATGAAACTAATGCCTTACAAAAGGAAGTTCTTGTTGATGAAAATGATGCAGAGGACCTTGAGAGACAAATGGAAGAAATGAGCTTGGAAAATAAGAAAAACAATGAAGGAAACTCTCTGGGAAGAGAAATAGAAGCTCCATCTTTAGAAAATCTACAAAGAACTGAAAGTCAACATATTGATCTTCTAAAGAGCTAGAAATATGCCAAAAAGATCACCCAAAGAGCAAATTATTGGTGATCCTTCAGAAGAAGTTAAAACCAGAAGAGGAACTAGAGAAACATGTGAATTCTCAACCTTCATCTCACAAATCGAGCCCAAAAACTTTAGAGAGGCAGAAAAAGAAGAAAGTTGGATATTAGCCATGCAAGAAGAACTTGATCAATTTAAAAGAAACAAAGTATGGACATTGGTTTCTAGGCCATTTAATCACCCAATTGTTCATACAAAGTGGGTGTTTAGAAACAAGATAGATGAGCAAGGTAATGCAATAAGAAACAAAGCTAGGCTAGTGGCTCAAGGATATAATCAGGAAAAAAGTATTGATTATGATGAAACTTTTGCTCCAATTGCTAGGATAGAAGCCATAAGATTATTACTTGCATTTGCATGCTTCATGAATTTCAAATTATTTCAAATGGATGTGAAAAGTGCATTTTTAAATGGTCTTCTTCAAGAAAAAGTCTATGTCAAACAACCCCCTGAGTTTGAGGATTTTGAAAAGCTTGATTATGTTTTCAAACAGCATAAAGCCTTATATGGACTAAAACAAGCTCCAAGAGCTTGGTGTGAAGGACTCTCAAAGTTCTTAGTTGAAAAGGGGTATATTAGAGGAAGTATTGATACAACATTGTTTATTAAGAAATACTTGAATGATTTAATTGTGGTTCAAATTTATGTGGATGATATTGTATTTAGTGCGACTAATGAGGCTTTGTGTAAGAACTTTGTCAAAGAAATGCAGGGTGAGTTCAAAATGAGCATGATGGGTGAACTAAAATTCTTTCTTGGGCTTAAAATCAAACAAAGTGAGGAGGGCATCTTTATAAATCAAGAAAGATACATTCAAGACATGCTGAAAAAGTTTGATATGCTGAAGCTGAAGTCAATCAGCACACCAGTGATCAAAAGTTTTATACAAGTATGATTGGCTCTTTGCTCTACTTAACTGCTAGCAGACCTGACATACAATTTAGTGTACGCTTGTGTGCACGTTTTTAATCTCATCCCAAAGAGTCACATTTAACTGCTATAAAAAGAATCTTTAGGTATCTCTTGAACACACAAACTTTAGGACTATGGTATCCAAGAGCATCATCCTGTAGTTTTATTGGATACTCTGATGCTGATTTTGCTAGAAGTAAAATGGATAAGAAAAGCACTAGTAGCACTTGTCAGTTTCTAGGAAATATGCTTGTATCTTGGTCAAGTAAGAAACAAAACTCTATTGCACTTTTAATAGCTGAAGTTGAATACATATCCTTAGGTAGTTGCTATGCTCAAATTATTTGGATTAAACAATAATTAAAAGATTTTGGAGTAACCATGCATAATATACCCATACTTTGTGATAACACAAGTGCTATAAACATCTCAAAAAATCTAGTTCAGCACTTTTGAACCAAGCATATTGAAATTCGACATTATTTTATTTGAGATCATGTGCTTAAGGGAGACATTAAGATTGAATATGTCAACACCTTGCATCAATTGGTTGATATATTTACCAAACACTTAAATGAGCAAAGATTTTGTGAAATTAAGAGAAATCTAGGTATGCTTAATGCAAAAGAACTGTAGGTACATTTTTGAGTTTTTTTATAGGTTAGTAGAAATATAGTTGATTAAGAAAATCAATTAGCTGATTAAAAGCATTTTGTGTTGATCCTTTTTTTAGAATGCTTAACTTAGTCAGTTAAAGGTAAAACTTAGTCAGTTAAGAAATGAAAATAAAAATAATAAAATCTAAGGACAAAGAAAAGCATAACGGGGGAAGAAGAAAAAGAAAAACTGTCAAATGAAAAAGAAATGGGAGCCAAATTTTTGAATTTTGAAAAAAGAAGGTCTGATCGAATTTAAAAAGGGAGAGTAATAACCTCTCATAACTCCACACCCTGTCTTTTATTCTTTCTCATCTGAAATCGTTCTCTTTAAAACCAAAACCCCTCATCTTAAACTCTCTAAACCCTAAGACTAAATTTGCCAAAATCGATGGCTAAATCCTCACTATCGAGCGATATTTTGGAGAAAAGAAAAGGTAAACGTCCCATGGAAGATAGTCCACTATCCAAGGTTCAAAAGAAAAGGAAGAAGAATGAGCTAGTTTCAGTAATTGAAAAAGTAGGGAAAAAATAGGAAGAGAAAGCATCGAAGTCAAAGAAAGAAAAGAAGACAGAAAAATCTGGTAAAAAGGTAATTATTCTTCCTCAAAATTTAGGAAGAAGATTCATGAAGAAAGATTTAGGAAAATAGAGAATGCACCCATTTCCTGTGGAAAGTATTTTGAATGGGATAGTTTTAATGAAGTTCCAGAGATCAAAGAGGGTTTGTCATAATATTTTGAAGAGATAAAATTGAAGAAATTATGTGTTTTTGAAAATAAGACTTATAGTGCTAGTCTTGTAAAAGAATTTTTTTCTAGCATTGCACTAGATGAATCTGAGCTTGATGATCCAGGTGACTTTGTTGAGGATGGTATTAGTGTATTTCTAAATATGAAGGAATTTGTGGTTACTGCCACTGATCTGGGAAAATTGATGGGCATTGAGTGTAATGTAGGAAATTATGAAATCCCAAAAGATTATGATCCCTCATCCCTGTGGGAAGGAATCACTGGGAAAAAGGAAAGGTATTCTTTTAGAAGTTATGCAAGTTTTATTAGGAGTCCACAAACTAGGATCCTGCATTACTTTATAGCTTCAACAATTCATGGAAGAAGTGGTAGCTTCAGTTATGTAAGTGTCAAGCCCAGCTCTATAATATATTTGCCATATTGTATAGGTACTTGATAGAATGTCTGCATACTTGAATGTCTCAAAAATTGTTAAAAGACGATATTGTACCTAATGGTACAATGAAGTTGAATTAAGCCTCGAACTAGTCCAAATAGAGATTTTAAGATGAAATTGAGAATTTTAAAAACCCAGAATGACTTAATATGGTGATTCGGAGTTCGAGAATTGATTTGGAGTCAAATTGAAATTTTCATGACGTAGGGGTAAAATGGTCATTTTGCCACCCAAGGGCAAAATTAGAATTTTACACCACCCAACACTTGTCATGCCTAAGGATTTCATCCATTAACATTTTATGTTATGGATAATTGAGATATTTTATGTGGTGGTGAAAAAAAGCTTAGTTGTTAAGTGTTAAACATGGACCAATGGATTGGTGACAAGTGGCAAGCTTTCATTTCTTTATAATTTACATTAAAAATCAGCACATGACTCTCCCATTTCACTCCCATATGTTCGGCCTCACCAAGGAAAAGAGGAAAGAAAGAAAGAACAAAACCCTAGTTAGAAAAATTCAAGAGAAAATTTTAGAATTTCAAGGAATCAAGTGACAAAAGGTAAGATTTTTCAATTTTAGCTTGAGATCTATCTTTCCTAAGCATTCTTTCTCATTTTCCATGGTTGAAATTCATGATTTCATGATGGATCCCTTGTTTGCCGAACCTAGGGGGAGAAGATTTGAGGATGAATTTAGTTGGAAAACATGTTATTCTAGTGTTTTTAGTTTGTTGGTGATGTGTAGCATGAAAAGCAAACAAGAAAAATTCATGTTCTTCCATCACCCTCATTGGCCGAATCTTCCTTACGGTATGTTGATGGTGGATTTGATTTTATTTCAAGTGATTTGGTTAGGAACTAATGATTTATGGTATAAAAAAAAATCAAGTATGAAAAGCCATAGTGTTTATGTACCCACCATGGCCGAATTTCATAAGGAACCTAGTGACGATGATTCTTGTGATATCTTGTGTTATTTAGTTAGGATTTAATGAATGGTGGTGATGGAAATCGAAAATGGTAATTTTAAAGTATAGTTCTTTTAGTAAATAAGTTGAATAGTAATGAGAAAGTCAAGCTCATTGAGGCGCTTTGGTGTATTTTGGGACATTGGAAGTGTGATGAATATAATTAGTGTCAATTTGGATGTTTTGGTTAAATTAAAGGTGGATAGTTCGAATTAGGTCAAAAATCGATCCATTCCGATCACAATTGAACCAACGTGTAACACCATTTTTAAGTGACTATCCGAACAACCTCATGCATTCATATAGAGCCTGAAATAGATTTATAATGACATGACACAATATATTGAATTATTTGTTATGTATTGTGTATAGATGGTGAGTCTTCTAACAAGGGTAAAGACATTGTGCCAGAGGACCAAGAATAGGAGTATTTCGAACTCCCGATATCGTGAGTAATCTTATTATTGTCTTAATTATCTAAAGTAGTTTTTATTCGTTTTTGTGATTTTATAGAAAATGAGTTTAAATGGTAAATCCTTATGTTTTATGAGTAAAACGTGATTAAATGAAATGAGTTTTATAAATCATTTTGAAATTGAATGATGATTTTAGAAATTGAGTAATTCGAGATTGTTTGTTTGTGTTGTAAATTTATGGTTTGAATTGAATGGCTTATGGTGATATTGGCATGAATGGCTGAATTGGAAATTGTGTTGAAATTGTATGAACTGTTTGTTTTGCCTTGACAGGCTGGGTAGTAATATAATTGCCATGTCATGTTGTCGAAACTTTTATTGATTTGGTGGGATATCGATTAGCTTACTGCAGTGGGTGGGTTTCTGTGGACCAGCCTATTAGAGGGGCACGGTAAACCTGATTATATTTTACCTCGGTACGAGAGGCACGAAGGGTATCTCCTGAGGTAAAGCTTTAGAGTTCACTACACGCTAAACCACCACGTGAGGGTGAACTCAGCCAACGTCAAGGAACAACTACGCTTTTAAACGTAAAAATGTGTTTTATGCATATATGAACTTTTCTTCAACAGCCTTGGCAGACTTGGTTGGATGCCTCGGCCAAGGTATCCCTGAGAATGAGTTTTGGCACGAGCCAAATTTTTAAGAAATTCATAAGCCATGTTGATTATTTGAGTGCAATGAATTTATTTTGTTTAGTTGAAATGAGTTTGAAACGTTATGAATCATAGTACGATGAGCTATTTTAAGTTGTCTCTATTTACTCGACTTTAGATATTTTAGATGATGTTTGTTCACTCACTGAATTTATATAAACTCACCACCCTCCTTTTCACTCATTTCAGGCCCAGGTTAGTCTGTAGATAGCTGATTTCATCGAGGGCTACAGTTGGATTTGCATCCTCAAAAATCGTAGGTTCGCATGCTTCATTACTTTTGGTCATTCCAGGGGGTCCACATGTCATTGTAAATTAAATTACACACTCTGGCTCACTGTGTTATTGTATGTATGAATTTATTTTGCTTTTATGCTACAAAAATTATTTACAGGTACCTCTATAAATATTATTTCATAAGAAAATGGAATATTTTATTTAATATTTTTATTTTATTCTAATAGCTATCATTTCACTTTAAATGAATGTTTTAGACATCTAAACTTATTTTTGGTTATGAAATAAGTATCTTTCACTCATATACTACATTTTTAGACGGTTTCAAAATTTTTGAGAAAAAATGACTAAAATACCCCTGTGAGACGAAAATTATTTTTTTTATTGTTTTGGTTTGGAAATAGTTTATAATCTTTTAAAATATGATATTAGCAACTGTTGCTCGTAGGGGAGGTGAGAAAATTGATATTAAAGTCTTGCTGGGTTTCGGTTGGCATTCCGGGTAATGAATGTCTATCGGGATATCGCGACGGTTGTCACGGGCTCTAGGAGAGTACTGGGTCGTGACAGTAAGTCTTCAAGATATGTGGTTGATGGAGCATGCTTTCTATGCAACTCCACTCAATCTTGGAAGATTCACGATTGAAGGAATGAAAAGAACCTGCCAGGTTGATAAAGTTAATCTGGCTTATGAAAACTTAATCACTTCTCTGGTAAAGAAAAAGGGAATTTGGAACACCAAATATCAAATGGATCAAGTTTAGAGCAGAGATCAAGCCATCTATTTGAGAAATCTACCAAAAATGGGGTACAAACTGGAAGGAGAAAAATCCATCAAGACCCCCAAAGACATTCCAAGGGATGAGTATCCCACCTCTGCCCAAACAAGGGCAACCCCTTCTCAAATTTCAAATGAGATGATTTTGAATTTATTGATGAGAATTGATGGCAAGCTTACTGATCAATCTGCGAGAATTCAAAAAATTTAAGAAAAGTTGCAAGAGTTGGGAAATTTGATGAAAGAAAATGGAGATTTACCATCTGGTCCTGCAACTGAAGGTATCTAAGTAGCCTCAAGTCTAGCACCAGCAGGATCAACTACTGAGAACCCTACTTCTCAAACTGAAGGTGGTGAACCTGAACCTACTCCAATAAGAAAACAATCTACTCTTGAACGTAAAGTTGAAGGAGAATTAAATGAAGATAATAAAGTGATTGGATCTTTTAATGACAATTTTCTACAACATGATGAAACACAAAAAGATAAACCATCTCCAACAAACTCAGAGGAAGTTTTAATTATAGATGTCTTTCACCAAATGGTAAGGGAAGAGTAAGCAAGAAAAGAAGCAACAAGAGGCAAAACATAGAAACCAACTCTTGTAAGAGCTTCTCCTAAATCAGTTCACACCATATGAAAAAGTGAACCCACTAATAAAGAAAAAGGGAAAGCGGCTGCATCTACACAAGATAAACCTAAACCTACTGGAAAAGGCAAAAAGACTATGGCAACAAAAACCAAATTCCTGAAGAGAAGAATGTCTTCCAGATTGGCTGACAAAGCTAAACCTTCAGTCAAATTCTCTATTCAGGATCTTCTCCAAGTCTCAAACACATTTTCTTTTGATTCCTCACCACAAAGATCATCACCTTTGTCATCTCCTAGACCCTTCAATGTTCACTTTGGAACTGATGAATCCACCCCCTCTAACTCTTCTTAAATCTACAGGCCATTCCTGTTTTGCTAATGATAAAAAAGGGGAGAAAGTTGAAGTAATTTAGGGGAGAAAGTAGAAGTAATTTAGGGTAATTTAGGAATCTGACTCTGATGATGCTGGGTTGTTTATGACATTATGTTATTTTAATTGCTGTTGGTTAGGATTTGGATGCTGATAACTTACTTTTGTTATGCTTTTATGTTATCTTTGATGGATTGTTAATGGCATTTGATTTTAGAATGGATATGGTCTGCTGATAATAATATGCTAATGACAGTTAGTTACAATATTGATAATATTCTGTCACCTATTATTGATTGTTTTGTTAACTTGTATGAAGATACTATATTAAATGTTTGAATCTATGCCTATTATTTTCTTTAAGAGATAGACAAAAACTTGCTGATCTGCTAAGTTGGATAATAAAATAACTTGAAAAGATCATGCATACATTAAGGGGGAGTACACACTCAGGAGGAGAAATTACTCATTTTGTGCAGCACAAAAAGAACTAATAGACACTGTGCTATTAATCGAAGAATGTTTTGTCATCATAAAAAAGGGGGAGATTGTTGGCTCCATTATTTTTTGATGATAATAAAACATTCCCACTCATTTATGTCTAACTATACTACTTGAGTGTGCAAGATGAAAATGTATGTCAATAATAGATTAATCACTGAAAAGCAAATATCAAAACTCACAAGAATAAGGAGTTACAAATGAGCCACAAAATAGAGGCCTCTTAGTTTGATAACCAAGGGAGTTAGTCAGCTAAAATTCAAAAGTGAAGTTGGCTGGTTCAAGCAGATTATGAAACAGAGAAGACTTAGTCAACTAAGAAGCATAGCTAGTCAACAAAGAGCACACTACCAGAGATTTCAATTTCAAGACAAAGAGAACTTAATCGACTAAAAAGCACAGTTAGTCAACTAAGAGCTCACTATCAGAGATCTCAATTTCAAGATAGAGAAGACTTAATCGACTAAGAAGCATAGTTAGTCCACTAAGGGCACTCGTCTAAAAATTTGAATTTGAATGCTATAAGACAGGCTAATGGCTAGAATTGACTCCAAACTATTTCCAACAGTCTGAAGCTGTCAAACATCCATCAGAGTTAGTTTTTCTAGTATAAAAACCTTCCTTAATGGCTAAAAAGTAGTTTAGATGCTTCCCAGATAAAAAAGAGCTCAAAAATAGAAAAAACTCTCTCTATCCTTCTTGCATTTCACTCTAATCTTTGTAATTGAGTTAAGCACTTCATTTTGTACCATTCAGATTAAGTTGATGATCATATGTACTTTTCCATATCTTTTTCCTTAATTACTTAGAGTGTGCGAGTCACTTTGAAGGGATTAATCAAGCTTGGGTTAGCTTGATTGGTTGTATAAGTTCTAACTCAACCTAGGAAAAGTTAGTTTTGGGTTTTGGTTGATCTCGAGAAAAACCATTGTTAAAGGTTGTGGTTGAGCCGGTGAAAAGCCATTGTAAAAGCTTAGTGGAAGCTTTGGAATTCCATCGTTTATAGTGATTTGGTTTGGAAAATTATTGGTTGGAAAATCAAGACAGTGGATGTAGGTATTTGATCGAACCACTATAAATCGTTGTGCATTGTCTACTCTGTTTTATTTTTCCTTTCATTCTTTGTTAAATCATTCCTTCATCTTTTAGTTAACTTCTCATCATTGACCTTTAACTTGCCCCCAATTTGAAGTCAATTTTAGTAACATTCACAAAGTACTATTCACCTTTTTATTTAGGGCCAACAGAACTAGGTGAAGTAGTAAACATGAAAGTTGTAAATTTTTCTCTTATCTTTCCAATGGTCTAAGAATCGGTTCATTTGGAGCTTTGTAGATAAAGTTATGGCCAAAATACCGAAACATTTGCATTGGAAATCTACACCTTGAAATTGCTCTCCTTCCTCCATTAAAATTTTTCTTTCAAACACCTACAAAAATACAAATAAATCAATAACAACCTATCTTAACCATATTAACATCAAATTAAGCATAAAATTAACCAAGATTAGATTGACTCACTTAAATTAACTAATTTAAAATAATTAAATAAAACCTACTAATTTCTATATATTACTACAAAAGCCAAACTAAATTACTATCAAAGTTAAGCCCAAATAACTCTATATCATAGAGTTATCAAGTAACGTGGGCAGTTCTTGCGAATAGGTGATTATGTTTGAGAGAGTAAGCCTAAGGGCTATATTAAGCCTACCCAAGGATGACGCTCACTTGTTGATTTTTATTAAACATGGCATGGCATTAACGCTTGAAATTTATTTTTAAAATGGCAAACAAAATTTACGTATTCATTGCCGACTTCTTATTTCGCATTTTATGTTTGAGATTTCTCATTTATACTTGCCATTGGATTTACTATTAAAAAGACATTGAAGTTGAAAGATTTTTCCTGCATGATAAATATAACCATTTTCATATGTATTTACTTATGATTTATTTTTCTTAAGACTCGCAAGGAATAAAAATCTCTCAGTTTAATGGAGTATGTTTTCGAGTCTTATTCTTGAATTTATAAAATGTGGAGTTATGTCATTGAAACACTTTGAACTATTACTTGGTTATTATTATTTTGATGTGAATTATGGATGAGACAATAATTTTGATGATTGAAAAATTTAATTGGAGCAATAATGAAAAGGTGAGGAAAATAAATATAGGTGAAATAAAATGCTTAAAAGGCTAGGAGGGTTGTGTAGGCTTGTTTATATGACCTGTGCGTTAGTAACGACCGTATGAGTGTGTGAGACCATGTCAAGCTTAATTAAAAGACGGTATTGTATCGAGTGGTATAACTAAGTTAAATCGAGCCTTGAACTAGTTCAAATAGAAATTCTAAGAGGAAATTGAAAATTTTGAAACCCACTGAATGGCTTAGAATAGTGATTCGGAGTTCAAGATCTAGTTTGGAGTTCATTAGGAAAATTGATCGATTAGGGACAAAACGGTCATTTTACCATTTGATGATAAAATGGAGATTTCTAGCCAAGATTTGATCACATTTGACCAAGAATAATTATATGAAATATAATTATGATTATTGGAGTATAAAATGATGTTTAGCAGTGAAAAATTGTGATTCTCGATATTTTTGGAGCACAAGGGCAAAATGATAATTTTACCACTAGAGGACTAAACGAGAATTTTTATAAAATGATTTTTGCCCCATTTGGTTAATATTGATCAATATTAGTGTTATTTGAGGTTGAAAAGTAGAAATAATGTGATTCTGGTACATTTTGAAGTATAGGGGCAAAATCGTAATTTTTTCACCCCGAGGGCAAATAGATAAATTTTTTGCCCCAGCACTTGTCAAGACCAAGGGATTTTAAATGTGGGAGGATTGGATAAATACCAGAATAATTGTGGTGGAAAATTAAGAAGAAAAAGTCAAAAAGTTAAAAATTAGGCCAATAAGCATGTGACACGTGGCATGCTTGATTATTTTATTATTTTCTATAGAAATCAGCCCATTAAATCCCCAATTCTCTCACCATATTCGGCCTAGACAACCAGCAACAAGAAAAAAGGAAGAACAAAGGGAAAAACAAGAAAACCTAGGTGGAAATTCAAAGAAAAAGTGAAAACATCAAGGAAACAAGCTATGTAAGTTAAAATTTCTTTAATTCTCCTTGATACCTAGCTTACCCATGCTTTTGTTCTTGATTTCCATGGTTGAATATTGAGTTATCATGATGAATTCAATTCTGAAAAATGGGTATGGAAGAGGAATTGTTGTTGGAATAATTTGATTTTAGACTATGTTAGTGTTTAGGGATAGTTAAGCATGGTTATGAACAAAAACACAAAAGAAATATTCAATTTCTCTAGGGTTCCTTGTTGGCCGAACCATGAGGGCTGAATATCAATGGGGGATTGTTTTTATTTCAAGGAAAATGGCATGGAAAATGATGAATTAAGGTGAAACGGTTATGTAGAAAAAAATTCGATGCTAGTGCACCAAATGACCAAATTTTTCTATAAGGAACTGTGAGGGTTCTAATGCTGAATTTGGCTTTATTTAAATGTATGTGGTAAATTAAGGTATTAGAGGAGAAATGAATTAATTTGGAGGTGATTTGGACACAATCGCCGATTAATCGGGTGATCGGTCGAATTTAATCGATACCGTGATTAAGCGGTAATCGGACATATTTTTGCATTTACATATCAAGCATTAGTAATTTAAATTAATTTATATCAATTTAGGGACAATATAGTAAATTCCTCGACTTTGTTATTTGTCAAGGTGGTGAGACGTCCGGAAAAGGCAAAGGAATTGCGCCTGAGGGCTATTAGTCCGAGTGCACCCGGAATCTGGATTTTTGATACCGGTGAGTGGACTTGCATTTCAAACTTGTTTTGGGAAATATGAAAGATTCTATCCAACTTGTCTTAGAAAATGTACCTTGGGAACAAGCTTTTAGTAAAATGATTTTATATTGTGAAAATGTGCTATACAATGGTTTATGTGTTATCACAATATGATAATATGCATTGGATGCTTCTTTACATGTTGATTTGAACCCGGCTATGTGCGAGTAGGAGTGCACATAAGCCGTTGCTGACCCGACTATGTGCGAGTAGGAGTGCATATAAGCCGTTGCTGACCCGGCTATGTGTGAGTGGGAGTGCACATAAGCCGTTGTTGCCCCCATAGCTTATAGGGCTGGATGCTTCGTGATCTTCCACCCTATGAGTGCTTTGATAGGTATGATCTGTGGCGAAGTATGACTCTCCACCCAAGAGCTTGGAAGAGGAGGGAAGGGACTGCTCCGTTGCTTCGTGATCCGGAGTGAAGTGCACCTCTTGCCGAGTGAAGGGGGGGATGCTTCGTGATCTCCCACCCCCTAGTGACAATAGCATAAGCCGTTGCATATGAGATGATGATGATGGGATGATGTGCATGATGATGATGATGGGATGGTGTGCATGTTGATGATGGGTATATGGTTGTAAATGCAAATATGTAAGCATTTGTTTTGTTGAAATTTGGAAGTTTACATGTGTTACATGTTGCTATTGTTATTTTAGCAGGATGACTTGTTTTAAGGGAAAAAGGAGACTTTTTCCTTGATGTTCTGGTTCTCGTTGCAGCGAGAATGAAGTTCGCTACAGCGAGAAACTTTCTGTCCATTTTGCTAACTTGTGGGTTTTTGCCATATTTCCCATTTCTTTGGTACCATAGTTGAGCATGGATTTTTGTAAAGTGATTTACTCATGTGGGGTTTACATGAGGGGTTTAAAGGAGCTAAAACAATTGCATGGTTTTGAGAAAATGAATGCATCATGATTTCGATAAACATTCCTTATGGTATGCTTGTTCCCTTCTTGTTCACTCACTGAGTATTGTACTCACGTTTTATAAAAATTCATGTTTTCAGATCAGGTGACTGTTGGACCCTAGATCGAGGAGTCCCCGTAGTGCATCTCCTGGGTATGTGTCTGGCATTCGATAGTAATCCCTTTTATTGTAAATGTCTCCGCTGGAAGTCATGGGTCCTTTTGTATTGTGAATACAATCTAACAATGTGAATATGTGTATGCAATGTAAATTACTAAATACATGACTGGTATAGTGCATGTATATTATTATCGATAATGCCATTGTGTTTTGGCTATGTTCACACCCAAGAAAAGGTGTGTGTATGCATGATATGATAAATTTGTTAAGCAAAGGTAAATAGATAGGCTTGCTTGGGCTTATTGAGCTATGCTCATTGAGCTCATGCCCCGGTCATGGCCCGAAAAATTGGGTCGTGACAGAGTGGGTTGTTACAGGCACGATCATCTTAATGCGTGAATCTAGACTTTGTATGTTGGGATTATAATTAAGGTGAATATTCGAGAACATATATTCAAATATTGGAGTTCATAGTATTATCATCACTTCTAACGATTTCAGGAAGATTAGTGTTTTAATCTAGGCTTAGTAGATTAATGAATTAGCTACTCATCACATCTTAATACTCAAAAGATTAGATCTCGAGTATTGGATCATCAATTGGATGAAATTTGAGACTAGGGGACAAAATTGACATAAAGAGTAAAACGGTAAATTCACCCTTTGTCACTAGATGGCTATGAGGGTTCACAACATAAGGTTTGCAATTGGACAAACCAATATTAAAGTTTACATATTGGATATTGCTCGTAATTGTAGACAACTCAAGAGTGCAATCATGAATCTATAGCAGAGATTCCATGATTAATAAACAAGAATTATTTTTAATGAGATTAAGAGATAATTATATGTTTATTGGAGCTTGAAATATCTACGTCCAATGCGATTCCCCACTTAGCTTCATAGAATTCAACTCGTTTGAGATGGAATGCGTGTTTAATTATTTACGCAAATTAATATTCAAATTTGGTGACTAAGTTTTGTCTTAATTAAGACAAGAGTTGTCTTAAACATATTATTTTTAGTAAGGCAAAATTATCTTAATATAGAAATATTTTTTATATAAAAAATATTTATTAACATAATTATTGACTTATAATAAAAATAATAATGGAGTATATTTAATTATAAATATAAAAATTAAAATTGTTAATTCTCTATTTATAATTAATTATAATTATGAGATAATTATATTACTCCATGTGTGATTAGGATTTCCTTATTTTATTATTAATTCTTTTTAATTAAAGATGGATAATAATAAAATAGAATAATCTTAATTTGAAATGGACTCACAATTATAATTAAATAAATAAAATATTATTTAATTATAATTATAGATAAAAAGTATTAATTTAATTTAATTAATTAAATTAAAAGGAGTTTTAAGAGAGAAATATCTCTCTTATTTTTATGGGACCGAAAATCACATTATAAATATGTGATTTTAGCCAAAACCCTAGCCACCCTCTTTTGAGATAACCAAACTCCTCCACTTTTCTCTCTAGGTTTTCTTTTTGCTTTAGCAATTTTCTACAAGCCTCATGCTAAGAAAAATTGCTATAGAAGAAATTGAGAGAAAACTATGTAGTCACCATCTTGAAAAGTATTGTAGACCTAGCATAGTTTAGGTTCGAGATTGAAAGATTCTTGAAAAATAAGTGGTAATTCAATTTGGTTAAGAATTCCAACAATTGGTGTGATGATGAATTTACTACAATTTATTATGAGAGAAAAATCAAATATATTCCTATCACGAAGTAGGTAATATCTCTTACTTTTGATTCTTTCATATATTTGCAATTATTATTTAATTTGCATGATGTATGATTGTGAATTTTCGTTTGTGTAAATTGAATAAATTGCTTCCATAGCTAAAAAATTTTTAATCTATAAGTTACACAATCACAAGCAAACATTGCAATCCAAATCCAACAATTGGTATATGAGTTTTTGGTTGCATGCAAATCTACATTGCTGTATGTTTTTGCATGATTGGCTCCTTTGCATGATTTAATTATATTTTGATTTGATCAATATATGATTGAATGCATGGATGGATGTTTAAGGTTTTTGTCACATTAATTGTCCTAAAATTGTTAAAAAAATTTACTTGTAAATTTTTCATTTGGCTAAGTAACAAG
The DNA here is from genome assembly GCF_000208745.1 of Theobroma cacao. NCBI lineage: Eukaryota > Viridiplantae > Streptophyta > Magnoliopsida > Malvales > Malvaceae > Theobroma > Theobroma cacao. The sequence continues at coordinate 21,030,962 of NC_030851.1, read as the reverse complement.
AAGGGTGGCGTTTATTCACCATGTTTCTTTCTTAATTTTCTTTTATTATACTTAAATCTTATGTATTTAGGAAAAACTATGTAAATTATGTTTAATCTTGTAATTGGGGACATATGTGGAGAAGAAAATCAAAGCCATGAAAGAAAAAGGTAAAAGTTTGGTCCTTTAATTAATTTGGTTATGGCTATCAATTTTTGATTTGTTTTGGGGTTTTAATTGTTATTAAAAAAATACTTTTTTAGGTTTAAATATTTTTTTGGGATAGATATTATTTTCCAAAATTTTATTTTGTCCAAAAGCCCAAACCCCAGGATAGATGTTGCACAAATGCAACATAGAAAAACCCCAAAGGTTAGAACCCAAAGTCCAAAAGTTTTAGGAGTTTGGAAAATACAACATAAGATGTGTCACAGACACAAAACCCTAAGAGTTATGAAAAAGAAGAGAAAAATATTTCACAAGTAGCTAGTTATAGAAATTTGGCGTTATTTTTTGGCAAACTCTTTTCCCAAACTTGTTTGGTAATTTTGGCATAACTTTCATTCTGGAGGTCCAAATGACACAATTCTTGTGGCATCGAAAAGCTAAGAGATAGGGTGACAATTCATATGTTTACTACTTGACCCAGCTTACACAAAATCAAGGTAAAAACTTCATCACAAGTTGTTGGTCAGTGTGAACCAAAATTCTAAGATGAGTTTTTCTTTAGGAAAAACATCTATTAAGGGTAAGGAGGTTAGAAGAAAAGGGAAATTCTAGCCTTAGATTGAAAATTAATTTTTATTTTTATATTAATTAATGAGATTAATTAATTTTACAAAATAAAAATTTATTTTCAAATTGGGTTAAAATTAATGAAAACTAATTTATTTTAACCATGGATTGAAAATTATTTTATTTTAGTATTAATTAATGAGATCAATTAATTGGAAAAAATAAAATTATTTTTCAAATTGGTTTAAAAATTAAAATTAAAAGGTTTGGGATTTTTAGATAGCCATAAAAATTAAAAGGGTACCATTTTAGAAGGTGTTCCACAGAGACAAGCTATGAAAGTAAGGAAGATCAAAGAGCTTTTATTTTTACAAGTTATAATTTTAATTTTCTATGATGGACATTAATGTGGCTTGTATTGATATTTATAAATATGGATGTATGTGGATGAATGATATGAGATATTGTTTGATAACATGTCATCTAAAATATGTACCGACCTCTTAAGAATTGCCATGCATGCATTATATATTTTAGTTTAAAAGAGTTTTATTTTAAGAGATACATAATGAAAGTAAGAAATTAGATTGCATCTAGACAAGATGGTAATATGAACTTAGTTTTATACTAAAGTATTTAGTTGAAGACATAACCAAGCCCGTAATTTGACTTAGGTTATTCTAAATATGCATCTAGAAAGTTCGGTAAAAAGTCACTGAAAACCCTAAGTATAAAAATATTGAGTGGGAGAGGACGCTAGTAATCCTAGAGTCCGTAATCTCCATTGTTGGCCCATTGGCCTGTGAAACATGTCACTCCTTACAAGCAAGCATGAATCCAGATCATGACAGATTGGGTCTTTGAAAGGATAAGTCCTTTTAGATGGATTATGAGGCGAGACCTCTCATAGAGGCTCACTAAGTAAGGAGCTTAAAAGAATGAAATAATGGTTGTTACACTTAACATGAATTTACTATTAACTTGCTTATAGTAGCTCTGTTAGTAAATTTCATGGACCAAATGAAGGTGTTTTTTAACCATGTTAAGTATGAAGATACTAGGTAAAATAGTTGAGTGGGAGGATCCTAGTTTACTTGGCAGTAAATTCTCACAGCCTATAGTCTATTAATTTATTACAGAAAGGTGAATGATCGTCAAACTATTAATATAATTTAAAGGGTTTTTATATATTATCATCATGCATATATGCATCATGAAATGTTCAAAGTCCATATATATAACTAGTATGCTTAAATAATTTCAAATGTACTTTCAGAAAAATATCTGCATCACAAACATGAATCCACTTTCAATTTTGTTAAATAAATGCATGCTGAATGGTGATAACTATAATGAATGGAAAAGAAACCTTAATATCATCCTTAATTATAACAAGATCACATGGGTTCTTTTTGAGCACCAGCTTGAAGCACTAACTCCCTAATCAACTCCACAAGATATTGAATATTATAAAAAGTGGCATGATGCAAACGAGCTAGCTAAGTGCTATATATTGCCCTCTATGAATAGTATATTGCAAAAACAGCACGAAGGCATGGGTAATGCTATTGACATAATGTTGCAACTACATGAGATGTTTGGTACAAAAATAAAGCGTACTAAGCTGAAAGTAATCAATGCTTTTAAGGACCTTAAGCAAGAACTTGGGGAGCCTGTTAGAGATTACATGTTGAAAGTAATCTCTTACCTTAATAAGGCAGAGCTACATAGTGCCAAGATATATGTTGATTTGCAAATATCAATTATCGTTCATAGCTTGAATTTGTTATTTTCACAATTCAAATTGGATTATGAATTGCACACTAAGGACTACACCCAAAATGGGCTAATGAATAATCTCTAAAAGGTGAAGGAAGTTCTTGAATTGAAAAAGAAGCCTGAAGCATCTGTAGTTTTTAGTTCTAAGACTAAACCCAAGGGTAAAAAGAAAAAAACTAGAAATAAAAGGAGTGATAAAGGCTTAGTGGGAGCAAAGAAAAAGCCCATGAAGAAAAAGGCTACTTCAAAAGACAACACCAAGGAAAATGTTTCCATTGTGGTGAGAAAAGACATTGGAAGCGAAATTGCAACGTTTGCCTTGAAATCTAAAAAAGTAAATAAGGTATGAGTTTTCTGAATATATTAGAAGCCTATTTAGTGGTTGATTCTACAGATACTTGGATAGTAGATTTTGGAGCCACTAACCATGTTTGTAATTCTTTACAAGGGTTTCAACAAAAGAGAACTGAGTAAAGGGTAGTTTCAAATAAGGATGGCAAATGGCACCTTTGTTTTGGCTTTTGCAGTGGGAGCCATTTTTCTTCAATTTCTTTATGGTCGTAACTTAGTTTTGGAAAATGTTTATTACATTCCAAAAAGTTATAAAAATTTAAATTTTGTTTTATGTTTAATAAATTATGGATATTTAGTTTACTTTAGTGGAACTCTCACTATTTATTCGAATAAGGATTTTATTTGTTCTGGAATTGTTAGATATAATCTTTATTTCTTTGAGCTTACGACTTATTCTACAAATGATGTAAAAGCAATACGATTTAAAACTGAAAAAGTCTAAAAATCAAGCATAAATAAAAATTATCTCTAGCATCTGCGTTTAGGTCATATTAATCAAAGTAAACTTAATAGGCTTATAAAGGATGGTACTCTACTAGACATAGCTGAAGGTTCTTTGTCAGTATGTGAGTTTTGTATTGAAGGAAAATAACCAAGGGGCCCTTCAAGGCAAAAGGTAACAAAATGCAAAACGTTTTAGACTTGGTGCACATAGATGTGTGTGGACTACTCGAGGAGGTTATGAATATTTCATAACCTTTATTGATGACTACTCGAGACATGGCTTTATGTATTTAATGCATAGAAAAAGTGAATCCTTTGAAAAATTCCAAGAATTCAAAGCTAGAGTTGAAAAGTAACTAGGCAAGCCATTGAAAAAACTCGATCAAATCAAGGTGGTGGATTATTTATCAAATGAATTTCGGCAATATCTCATTGACATTGGGATAATTTTCAATTTGTCAGCACCAAGAACATTTAAACATAATGGTGTATCTTGAAAAAGAAATAAGACTCTATTAGAAATGATTAGATCAATGGTGTTCTATGCTAACTTTCCAATCTCGTTCTAGGGATATTGTATGCAAACTACTGAGTACTTGCTTAACTTTGCTACATCTAAGGCTATGACTAAGACACCAAGGAAGCTGTGGATAGGGCGTAAATCATCTATACGCTATCTATGAACTTAGGGGTGTCTTACACATGTTTTAAAGCATAAGTCCATAAGGATGGAACCAAAGATTGAGTTGTGCTTGTTTATAGTGTCATGACCCGGAACCTCCCTCAAGCCCATGACAATCGCCGCGACGTCCCCGATTGACACTCATTATCCGGAATGCCAACCGGAACCCCGCAAGGCTTACATATCAGTTTCTTTCCTTTCCTGTGAGCAATCGTTGTTAAATATCGAGTTTTTAGAGAATATACACTATTTTAGATCAAAAACAATCAAAATAAAATTTTCACCACACAGGGGTATTTTGGTCATTTTATTCTTCTCAAAAATTTGAAAACTGGCTAAAACGTAATATACAAGTACAAAACACGTAATTCATATTCAAAATGAGTTTAAAGTCTAAAATCTTCATTTACAACGAAATTACGATTATTTGAATATAATAAGAAAAATAAAAGAAATATTAAGGGAAATATTCTATTTCCTTATAAAACAATATTTATAGAGTTATACGTGAATAATTTTTATAGCGTAAAAGCTAAATAAATTTATACATACTGAAATACAGTAAGCCAAAATATTTAATTTAATTTACAATAACAAGAGGGCCCCCGAATAAACAAAAGTAAAGAGGACTGTGAACCTACGATTTGGAAAATGCAGATCCAATGGTAGTCCTCGATGAGATCAGCTATCTACAGTCTATACTGAACCTGAAATGGGTGGAAAGGAGTGTGGTGAGATTTTGCAATCCCAATGAGTAAACAGACATTATCATAAATATCTAAAGGCGAGTAAAATGGAGGCAAGTTTAAACAACAAATTTCAACCCATTTCATAATGTTTTCAATTTATTTCTTAAACCATAAAATATTTGTAATTTACCAAAACAGTTGTTAAGGCTTATGTCTTTTATTAAAACAAGGCTCAAGCCAAAACTAATCCTCGGGGATACCTTGGCCGAGGCATCTAACCGAGTCCGCCAAGGGTGTTAAAATATTCACACGTGAAACACATTTTTATTTTTAAAACCAGCCGTTCCTTGGCGTTGGCCGAGTTACACATTCACGTGGGGGTTCGACGTGAAGTGAGCTCTAATACTACCCCGGGAGTTACCCTCCTCGCCTCTACAACCGGAGTAACTATATAACTGGGTTTACCGTGCCCCTCTAATAGGCAGTCCACGGAAACCCGTCACTGCAGTGACTAACCCACCAATTTTAATAAAATTTCGACAGTATAACGTGGCTTTTATTTATTTATCCAGCCTGCATAGTAAAACAACTTACATAAATTTCCCAATGCATTCACAAAATATAGCCACATATACTCATTTCTCATAAGCCATTCCTAGGAAAATATATATTTTTCAAGTCAATTTGTAGCCTCCAATTACTCAATTTCATAATCAATACAATATATTTTTATTTGTCACATTTATTCCTAAAACATCAAAAATCCCGTTTTAATCTCGTTCTCATTTCATAAAATACATAAAGGGCATTTAAAATAAACTCTAGATAATTTACAATAATAATAAGTTTACTCACCGTTTGTACAAACTAAAAGCTTTCTAAGCGCCCCGATCACTACTCGTCGGGTACGACTTCTTTGCCTTTTCCGGAAGGCTCTCCTCCTAGACACATTACAAAAATTTACACAATTCATCACATTGATGCTAAATCACTATATAATTAACTTAAATCCTATACTAATGCATGGTATGAAATGCAATAGCCTAAAACGGCTTAAACGCGGTATTAACCTATTTTTGGCACTTTGCCCGATAAATTGCTAACGCGCTCCATTTTAGCTCTAAATCATCCCATTCTCTCTCCAACATTTCTAACCATTAAATATCAGCCAATAACCTTCTAAAAACAACAAAATCAGCTCACTCCCTTCCTTGGAAAATTCGGCCAAAAATGGGACATTAACTCGGTTAATTTTCTACTTTGTTTTTCTATCACGTTTAATCGTTTTTCATCATTTTCTCTTCATTTCCCTTAGAATAAAATCAATTCATCATCATTGTACAGCATTGAGCATCCAGCCAAGAGTGGGTATTGTGAAAATTTAATGATTTCTTGCCCAATTTAATTTCTAAACACATTTAACTAACTAAAACTATCAATTTAACTAAAAATCAAAACCTAAAAATTTCAATTTCTCTCCCCTAGAATTTCGTCCAGCCCTTGATATCACTTTTTGATCTCTCTCCTCAAGCATGCTAAATGGAAATAAAGGCATAGGAAAGGTAGAAATCAAGCTAAAATCGAAAAATCTTACCGTTAGACGCGTAAACGGTCGAAAACCGCGAATTTCCCTTTGAATTTTCTTGTTTCTCTTTGGTTTTTCTTTTTTTCTTCCTTTCCTCTCTATTTCCTCTCTTGTTCTTCCTTATGGCCGGCCAGCACTTAAAATTTGGGTTTAAATGGGCTGACTTTTCATTAAAATAATATTATATCATTAAAAAATGCCACATGTCACTTTCCCATTGGCCCATTTTTAAAATTTCATCCATTTGTTTCCAAATTTTCACCATACACTTGTCCCACATATCCATAGCTTAGATAAAATTCTCAGACTTATCAAAGTCTTGGTGGAGTAATTTTTGAAATTTACACTTTTACCCCTGTAAAAGTGAAAAATTACATTTTTGCCTAAAAAACTGAAAAATTGCCCATAAACATATTTTCATCCCTTATACTCATACCATTCTCCAATTTGTCAAATTTGATCTAAATTCTCTCAAAATCTCAAATTTTATTCGCGGGTGGTAAAATTACGATTTTGCCCCTACACTCCAAAAATCACCAGAATTAAATTTTTTCACTTCCTCTCATTAAATTATACTCCAAATAGTTAATCTTGGTCAAAATTTTCACTCCATGATCAAATTATTATCGTAGGTGGCAAAATGACGATTTTGCCCTTGAACATCAAAATTTTCAATTTTACCCCAAATGAACCCTCGAACTCCGAACAATCATTTTTAGTCATTCCTTGACTATAAAATATTAAATTTCATCCTACAATTCCTATTTGAACTAGTTTGAGGTTAAATTAACTCAAGTGTACCATTAGGTACAATACCGAGTTTCGTCTATTCTTAAGTTCTTTTCCTAGCATAATAACATGTTACTCAGTGCATGTATGTCATGACATGTATTTATAGGGTTGGGTTTTACATATAGGGTATCCAAAGGGAACAAGAGGTCATCACTTCTATAGTCCTCAAGATAAGAATATTTCGATTAATGCGAATGCCACTTTCTTTAAAGTAGAGTTTATGAGAAATCACAAACTTAGAAGTAAAATTGTCTTAGAAGAATTGTCTGATCCTTCAGATTTAAGAGTTAATTCTGAAGATGTCATAACACAATCTGATTCAGGGATTGAAACAGAAACACAACTTGAACATCAAATAGTGGTGCTTAGACATAGTGGGAGGGTTGTAAGATAACTAGAAAGATACATAAGTCTAGGAGAAAACATAATTACACTCTCAAATGAACATGAATTTGACCCTATTACATATAAGAAAGCTATTAAAGATGTAAATGCTGAGAAATGACATAAGTCAATGAAATCTAAGTTAGACTCCATGGATTCCAAATAAGTTTGGACTCTAGTAGATCCACTTGAAGGGATAAAACCCATATGAGGCAAATGGATTTACAAGAGAAAAGAGGAAGTGATAGGAAGATAAAAACCTTAAAAGCTAGACTACTGGCTAGGAGTTTTACCCAAAAAGAAGGGACTGACTCTGTGTAAACCATTTTTCCATAAGCATAAGGTTATTGAATTGCATAGGTCCATTTATGGACTTAAAGCAAACATCTAGGTCTTGAAACATAAGATTTGATATTGTTATCAAATCATATGGTTTCCAACAAAATGTTGATGAACCTTGTGTCTATAAAAAGATACAAGATAAAAAGGTTGTTTTCTTAGTTTTTTATGTTAATGACATTTTATTCATTGGGAATGATGTAGAAATGTTGTCAATAGTCAAAGGTTAGCTAAACTAGCAATTCAATATGAAGGATTTGGGAGAAGCTAGTTATGTTCTAGGGATCAAACTTATAAGAGATTGTAACAATAGGCATATAGCATTATCCTAAGCATCCTACATAGACAAGATTTTGGCCAAGTTTGCTATGCGAGATTCCAAGAAAGGTTTTATGCCCTCTAGACATGGAATCAAACTTTTTAAACAAATGTCACTAAAAACTCCAGAAGAAGTTTAAAATATAGGACTAGTTCCATATGCATCTACTATTGGAAGTCTCATGTATGCTATGTTGTGCACTAGGTCAGATATCTGTTATGTAGTTGGATTGAATAGCGAATTTCAATCCAATAGAGGCATGGAGTACTAAACTGTGTCAAGTGCAATTGTAAATATCTTCATAGAATGAATAATTACATGCTTGTATATTCTAGAAGTGACCTTGTGGCTACAGGGTACACTGATTTAGATTTTCAATTTGATGTTCATTATAGGAAATCAACATCAAGATCTATTTTCACCTTAAGAGGATGAGCCATAGTTTGGAGGATTGTAAAGCAATCTTGTATTGTGGTCTTTACTATGGAGGCAGAGTATGTTGCAACTTATGAAGTTGCAAAAGAAGCTGTATGGCTTCGTAAGTTCCTTATCGACCTTGAAGTAATTCCATATGTGGCCAAGTCCATTACACTTTATTGTGATAACAGTGGAGTAGTGGCTAGCTTAAAAGAATCGCGAAATCATAAAGTAGCAAAACTCATTGAGAGAAAATATCATCTCATTCAAGAGATCATACAATGTGGAAAAGAACTTGTGAAGAAAATTCCAACAGAGCAAAACATTGTTGACCCATTCACAAAGACTAACACAAAAGAGCTTTGAAAGTCACTTAGAAGGTCTTGGAATAAGGGATATGTCATACTTACTTTGGGGAAGGTGGGAGATTGTTAGGAATTTGAGAATATGGTGCCTTGGAAAGTAAGTATGTTCTCATGTTCAATTTAGTTTATTTTATTTGTAATGAAAGTACATTTCGATAATAAGATGAAGAGTTGGTTTTAAGTAAGTATTTATTATCTAGTTATAAAGGTGCAAAGATTCTAATGAGGAATTAAAATACATTTGTATGAAAAGGCATAAATAAGAGACATATATTTTAATAGAATCTAAAATTGTTCACAGTTGAATAATAAAGCTGGTCACTTTATTATGCTAAGACTGTAGTGTCCAGATTATTTTCAACAAAAAGAATGTATTCCACTTGAAGGGAATGATGAGTCTCAAATCATCAAAATAGTTTACTTTGAGTAATGGCATTATAAAGTGAATTGGAATCACGTGAGACTTAAGTTTAAGTTAGGCCGTTTCCTTAAATCTTAATCTCACACTTATGTATTTGCTTATGGTAGAATTGTAACCTTGATGGATAGTGGACTCATGTTTTATCTCCTTATAATCTTTGACATACCATGGGCATGATCATTTTATTACGTTGATCTAGACTCCATATGTTGAGATTATAATTAAGGTGAGTATCCAAGAATATATATCCAAATATTGGAGTTCATAGTATTAACATCACTTTTAGTGATTTTAGGAAGACTGATGATTTAATCTAGGTCTAGTAGAATGATGAATTATCTACTCATCATATCTTAATAGATAAGTCTATGTTTATTGGAGTTTGAAATATCCATGTCCAATGTGATTCCCCACTTAGCTTCATAGAATTCACCTCGTTTAAGATGGAATGCGTGTTGAATTATTTATGCAAATTAATGTTTAGATTTGGTGACTAAGTATTGTCTTAATTAAGATAAGAGTTGTCTTAATCATATTATTTTGTGTAAGTCAAAATTATCTTAATATAGAAATACTTTTTTTATAGAAAAATATTTATTAACTTAATTATTGACTTATAAATAAAAATAATAATGGAGGATATTTAATTATATATACAAGAATTAAAATTGTAAATTCTTTATTTATAATTAATTATATTAATGAGATAATTATATTACTCCATGTGTGATTAGGGTTTCTTTATTTTATTATTAATTCTTTTTAATTATAGATGGATAATAATAAAATAGAATAATCCTAATTTGACATGGACTAGTAATTATAATTAAATAAATAAATTATTATTTAATTATAATTATAGGTAACAAATATTAATTCAATTTTAATTAATTAAATTAAAAGGAGTTTTAAGAGAGAAATATCTCTCTTATTTTTATGGAGCCAAAAATTACATTATAATTATGTGATTTTGGACCAAAACCTAGCCACCGTCTTTTAAGATAGCCAAACTTCTCTATCTTTCTCTATAGATTTTTTTTCTTGCTTGAGTGATTTTCTACAAGCCTTACGCAAGGAAAAATTGCCATAGAAGAAATTGAGAGAAAATATTTAGTTACCATCTTGAAAAGTATTCCATATCTAGCCCACTCTAGGTTCGAGATTGAAAGATTCTTAAAGAATAAGTGATTCAAACTAGTCGAGAATTCCAGCAATTGGTGTGGCGGTGAATTTACTACAATTCTTAGGAGACAATAATCAAATATATTCCTAGCACGGAATCGGTAGTATCTTTTATTTTTTATTCTTTTATATGTTGCTATTATTATTTGATTTACTTGATGTATGATTATGAATTTTCACTTGTGTAAATTGGATAAATTGTTTCTATAGCTATAAAATTTTTGAAATACATAACTTACACAATCACAAGTGTACACTACGATCCAAATCCAACATTTTTTTTTATTTTGTTGTATTTTTTCTTTTACAAATTTTGGTATGATTTTTTTCCTTCTCATTTTCTTTACGTTGTTCTCTTTGCTCTTTTACTATGTTACTCTCCGAGTTTAACTTAGGTTTGGGTTTTTTGGTTGTTCTTACTTTAATCATGTTATCCTTTTGTTTTTTGTCTAGGTTTCTTTTTCTTAATTGATTGTTCATGTTTCAATCTCTTCGTCTCCCAATTTGAGTTAGGTTTGGAATGGGTTTGCAAATTTCTTTTTCTTATTATCATACAATATCGTTGTTTGTCTATTGCTTTTGCTCTTCTTTGTTGGAATGTTCAATTTTATTTCAGTTTTATGTTTTTTTTTGGTTTTGCTAATATGATTTAAATTGATTGTTGAGATTTTTTTGCTTTTTTTTTACTATTTTCTTATTCATGTTTTGATTTTAATTTGTTTCCCTTTTTGCTACTAGGCTTTTCATTTTTGATGTAAAGCGATTGGTTTTTTTTTTAGCTTCTCATTTTCTGTGGGTTGTTCTTTACTTTGCTCTTTTTACTATGTTGTGAATTTGTTTTTCTTATTGTCATACAAATTCATGGATTGTCTATTATTTTTGCTCTTCTTTTCTCTAATGTTCAATTTTATTTTTGTTTTAGTTTTTTAGGTTTTGTTAATGTGATGTAAATTGGTTGTTGAGTTTTTTTGCTTCTGTTATGCTATATTTTTTTTATTCCAGCTTTGATTTTTTTCCCTTTTGTTTCTAGGTTTTTTGATTTTTATGTGAAGTGGTTTTTTTTGCTTCTCATTTTCTATGGGTTGTTCTTTTCTTTGCTCCTTTTATAGTGTTGCTCAACGAGTTTGAGTTGGGTTTGGGTTGTTTGGCTGTTCATGTTTCCATTGTGTCATCATTCCATTTATTGTCTGGGTTTTGCTTTTTTTTTAATTGGTTGTTCATGTTGTACTCTCTTTGTCTCCAAATTTGAGTTGGGTTTGTTATGGGTTTGCTAATATTTTTTAGATATTGTATTACAAATTGGTTGTTTGTCTATTTTTTAGGCCTCGTAATATTTAATTTTATTTTGGTTTTGGGTTTTTTTAGATTTTGTTAACGTGATGTAAATTGATTATAGGTGTTTTTTTTTTAGTTTTACTCTTTCTTTTATTTCTGCTTTGATTTATTCTTTTCTTTTCTTTTGTTTCTGCCAAGTTGTTTTGTTGTTCTCCCTTTTTACTATTGTTTTTTTTTTTAGGTTTGAGTTCTTTTTATTGCAGTTTTGAAAGTTTTGTTTATGTCATGTAGGCTAATGCTTTTGCTTTCAAGTTTCTTTGTGTGGATGTAATCAAGTTTTGTGTTTATTCTTTAGTTTGTTTTTCTTATCTGCGTGTCAGTTGATGATTACATGTTGTTTGTCTTTGTGAGACCTTGTCAAGCTCGATTAAAAGACAGTATTGTACCAAGTAGTACAACTAAGTTAAATCGAGCCTTGAGCTAGTTCAAATAGAAATTCTAAGAGGAAATTGAAAATTTTGAAACCCACAGAATGGCTTAGAATAGTGATTCGGAGTTCAAGGTCCAGTTTGGAGTCCATTAGGAAAATTGACCGTTTAGGGAAAAAACGGTCATTTTACTATTTGATGATAAAATCGAGATTTCTAGTCAAGATTTGATCACATTTGACCAAGAATAATTATATGAAATATAATTATGATTATTGGAGTATAAAATGATGTTTAGTAGTGAAAAGTTGTGATTCTCGGTATTTTTGTAGCACAAGGGCAAAATGGTAATTTTGCCACTAGAGGACTAAACAGAAATTTTATAAAACGATTTTTGCCCCATTTGGTTAATATTGATCAATATTAGTGTTATTTGAGGTTGAAAGGTAGAAATAATGTGCTTTAGGTACATTTCAAAGTATAGGGGTAAAATCGTAATTTTTTCATCCCGGGGGCAAATCGGTAAATTTTTCGCCCCAGCACTTGTCAAGACCAAGTGATTTTAATTGTGGTAGGCTTGGATAAATACCAGAATATTTGTGGTGGAAAATTAAGAAGAAAAAGTCAAAAAGTTAAAAATTGGGCCAATAAGCATGTGACACGTGGCATGCTTGATTATTTTATTATTTTCTATAGAAATCAGCCCATTAAATCCCCAATTCTCTCACCATATTCGGCCTAGGCAACCAGCAACAAGAACAAAGGAAGAACAAAGGGAAAAACAAGAAAATCTAGGTGAAAATTCAAAGAAAAAGTGAAGAAATCAAGGAAACAAGCTAGGTAAGTTAGAATTTCTTTAATTCTCCTTGATACCTAGCTTA
>NC_030851.1:21007566-21017177 GCF_000208745.1 Theobroma cacao | reverse complement strand
TGTGAGTGAATTTGCATTTCAAAATTTATTTGGGAATTCTAATTAAGTTGAAATGAAATGCGTGAATGATTATATCTAATTCCCATTTAAAAATGAATCTCGGGAACAAGCCTTTAGTGAAAATATTTCTGTGATGTTAAATATGATTGCGATGCATCTGTGTATATCTGTATGATGCCTACATGTATTATTGAGAAATTGTGTGAAATTAAGTGTACTGAATCTGTGTACCCTTGTATTATGCTGATATGCATTATTAATAAATTATGGTGAAATTGATGCAACCGTGCATGTGCGGAGTGGGAAGTGCAATGCCAGTTGAATGACAAAGGATGTGATAATTATGACTGTGCATGTGCGGAGTGGGAAGTGCAAATGCCGGTTTAATGATAAAGGTTATGATAATTACGACCGTGCATGTGCGGAGTGGGAAGTACAAATGTCGGTTTAATGATAAAGGTTGTGATAATTACTACCATGCATGTGCAAAGTGGGGACGGCGATACGTAGTGCCCACAATTTCCTAGAAATTCAAAGGTGTGCAAAGAGGGATACTGAGTGATACCCCTTACTGAGTACTCCGATAGTTATTTCTTTGTACCACCAAGAACAGTGAAGACTTGGCGGTGTATATAATTGCTCATATCTTTGTGTATATATGTGTGATTGTGTGGTATGTGAAACCCTTGTTTGTGACGGTTTGTGATAAACCGTTAATTTTGCTATCTTGCTTGATAGAACAATTGGTGAATGAAATTGTACATGATACATATGCATATATGAATCGTACGGGTTGTGAAACCCTTATTATGTGACGATTTGTAAATAACCGTCAGTTTTACTACTTTGCTAGAATGATCGGTGTAAATTCAAGGATGTTTAATCCTTGAATGTGTAATAAATTTCTAAGCAAGGGAAAAAGGATTTGGAATAGTAGTTAGATGAAAATGGCTTTATTTTCAACCGGTGCATCATGATTGTCAAATTTCCTGGTTGAGATTGCTTGTTCCCTTCTAATATTCACTCACTGAGTATTGTACTCGCATTTTATAAAAATTCATGTTTTCAGATCAGGTGACTATTGGACCCTAGTTCGAGGAGTCCCCGTAGTGTATCTCTTGGGTATGTGTCTGACATTCGATAGTAATCCCTTTGATTGTAAATGTCTCTGCTGGAAGTCATGGGTCCTTTTGTATTGTGAATACAATTTAACAATGTGAATATGTGTATGCAATGTAAATTGCTAAATACATGATTGGTATAATGCATGTATATTATTATCGATAATGCCATTGTGTTTTGGCTATGTTCACACCCGGGAAAAGGTGTGTGTGTATGCATGATATGATAAATTTGTTCAGTAAAGGTAAATGGATAGGCTTGCTTGGGCTTAGTGAGCTATGCTCATTGAGCTCATGCAACGGTCATGGCCCGAGAAATTAGGTTGTAACAGTCTTATTTTGTTTAATTATTGTTATTAATTCCTATAACACCTCTAATTTTCGAGGTACATTAATCTAATTAAGAATGATCTGTTAAATATATATTATGCCTTGAGGACATCATTGATCTGTTTTGACTGTCAAGTGTTGAGAGTGTATAAGTTTTCATTTAGGCAAATTTTTATGAGGACATATAAGAAATGATAAATAAACTCTATGGTTTGAGGTTTTGATTTGTATTTGATGTGATAATTGAGGGTATGTATGTGTGGATTGGATTTTATGAATGATTTGAGGTTATGGAAGAGATTTAAAATGAGTTTAGACTCTAAGGAACATTTTTTATGAATTTGGACTAAAGAAGTCAATCCTAATGTATAGAGGGTTGATCTTGTGAAGTAGAAAGCAAGGGAAGTTAAACATTCTAGCCCAAGATTGACTATAGGCCCTCTATAGTCGATCCTAGGAAGGAAAAATGGTAGAAATGTGAACATTCTGATCCAAGATTGACTATAGACCCTCCATAGTCTATCTTGTAAAGCAAAATCGACTAAAAATAGACATTTTTGTCCAAGATCGACTATAGACCCTCTATAGTCGATCTTGTGAAAGGGAAAAGGGGTGAAAAAAAACTTTCTACTCTAAGATCGACTATAGGCCTTCTATAATTGATCTTAAGATGCCTAGTTAGCTTAAAATGGGCTTAAAAGCTCTAAAACTGAACATTTTCTTTTCATTTTCTCTCAACGCCACATTTCTCCACCCATTTTCTCTAAACTTTTACACCCTTCAAACCCATTAAACTCCAATCATAAATCATGGATTCTAAGTGTTAAAGGAAAGAGATTTCACTCCTAAAAGCTTGATTGTGTGATTTTGTTTTCTTTCTCTAGAGCTCAAAACCCTAACCTCCTAAAAAGGTTTTTGAAGCAATTTAGGATAGATTAGAGTGGATTGGAGCTTGGGAAACGCTTTTAGAGGTAAGATTAAGCATTTTTATTGATTGATTTTCAATTTATTTAACTAATTACTTAGATCTAATTTGGTCCAGCTTTGAAGAAATTAGCCTTCTTGAGTTGACTAAGGATTTGGGGTAGAAAATTGTACAATCCAATTCTTAAGGTATGGGTCTAGCTCATTATTAAAGAATTTGAGCTTATATGTTGGATTGTTAGGGATTTGGTTATTTTTAGAAGAGTTGGCATTTTTTGAAAGCTAGGATTTAATTAGTTTTGTAATATTTTGATGTGCTTAAGGGAAGATTAAGCCATTGGGCACATTTATGAGCTAAAAAACGATTGGAGGCTAAGGATTGAAGCTTGGCTATGGAGAACCTTCAACTTGTCACTACGAGTGGGTTAATTAAATGCATGTGATGCATAATGCATGGAAAATGCACTACATTGGTATTATATTATGAATGTAGACCTATTTGAGCATGCCTAGGCTAGAGAACTATGTATGTATATATGTGAATGTGATTGCCTAGATAGGTGTGCCTAGGTTAGTATATTGTTAATATAAATGTTAGTATATGTGTTTACTTGTGAATGCCAATGGGAAACATGAGCTATTAGACATTTAGATAATGTATGATTTTAATGGCTACTGGATATGTTGTGACCAAATCAGTGTGATAGTGGTACCACGATGTGGGATTACATTGCCCATTTGTTGACGGACTATTGATGCATGATCTATTGTGATAGTATTCATGTATATATGGTTATTAGGCCATGATTAAATTAAAATGAGACTGTTAATGTATATGTAGCCAATGAGCCATGATTATTGAGGCACTTAGAACTTTAATGAGCTTATTACCAAATGAAGCTTGATAAATGTGATTGCTGCTATGTTGTGGACATATGGAAAGATAGAGACATGATGGTCTCATTATGGAATTTTGTTCCGTTTGAGAAATGAATTTCGTACGTTGATATGTTTAAGGTTGAATGGGTATCATTACCCTGTGACTATATGTGTGTGCATGTAGGGATGGTTGCAGTGTCGTAATGTCGCTGACGGGAAATTACTTTAGGCGATGTCAACCATTGGGAGATTACTCTGGTTGAAGATATGATTCTTTGCCAGCTGTTTTGACATTGGGTGTGATTTAATTCTTTGCCCGTTGCTTCGACATGAGCGTGACTATGTCCAAGGGAGGACAATTGATTTGTTTCTCCCTTGTGCGTGATTTGTTTCTCCATTGATTGGCCATCGTACGTGATTGACTATGTCTAGGGGAGGATGTAAAACCCGACCCTATAAATACATGTCATGACATACATGCATTGAGTAGCATGTTATTACGCTAGAAAAGCACCTAAGAATAGACGAAACCTGATATTATACCTAACGGTACACTTAAATTGATTTAACCTCGAACTAGTTCAAATAGGAATTGTAGGATGAAATTTAATATTTTATAGTCCAGGAATGACTAAAAAATGATTGTTCGGAGTTCGAGGGTTCATTTGGGGTAAAATTAGAAATTTTGATATTCAAGGGCAAAATCGTCATTTTGCCACCTAAGATAATAATTTGATCATGGAGTGAAATTTTTGACCAAGATTAACTATTTGGAGTATAATTTAATGATAGGAAGTGAAAAAGTTTAATTCTGGTGATTTTTGGAGTGTAGGGGCAAAATCGTAATTTTGCCACCCACGGACAAAATTTGAGATTTTGAGAGAATTTAGATCAAATTTGACAAATTGGAGAATGGTATGAGTATAAGGGATGAAAAATATGTCTATGGGCAATTTTTCAATTTTTGGGGCAAAAATGTAATTTTTGACTTTTACGGGGGCAAAAGTGTAAATTTCAAAAATTACTCCACCGAGACTTTGGATGAGTCTGAGAATTTTATCTAAGCTATGAATATATGAGACAAGTGTATGGTGAAAATTTGGAAACAAATGGATGAAATTTTAAAAATGGGCCAATGGGAAAGTGACACGTGGCATTTTTTTAATGAAATAATATTATTTTAATGAAAAGTCAGCCCATTTAAACCCAAATTTTAAGTGCTGGCCGGCCATAAGGAAGAACAAGAGAGGAAATAGAGAGGAAAGGAAGAAAAAAAGAAAAACCAAAGAGAAACAAGAAAATTCAAAGGGAAATTCGCGGTTTTCGACCGTTTACGCGTCTAACGGTAAGATTTTTCGATTTTAGCTTGATTTCTACCTTTCCTATGCCTTTATTTCCATTTAGCATGCTTGAGGAGAGAGATCAAAAAGTGATATCAAGGGCTGGACGAAATTCTAGGGGAGAGAAATTGAAATTTTTAGGTTTTGATTTTTAGTTAAATTGATAGTTTTAGTTAGTTAAATGTGTTTAGAAATTAAATTGGGCAAGAAATCATTAAATTTTCACAATACCCACTCTTGGCTGGATGCTCAATGCTGTACAATGATGATGAATTGATTTTATTCTAAGGGAAATGAAGAGAAAATGATGAAAAACGATTAAACGTGATAGAAAAACAAAGTAGAAAATTAACCGAGTTAATGTCCCATTTTTGGCCGAATTTTCCAAGGAAGGGAGTGAGCTGATTTTGTTGTTTTTAGAAGGTTATTGGCTGATATTTAATGGTTAGAAATGTTGGAGAGAGAATGGGATGATTTAGAGCTAAAATGGAGCGCGTTAGCAATTTATCGGGCAAAGTGCCAAAAATAGGTTAATACCGCGTTTAAGCCGTTTTAGGCTATTGCATTTCATACCATGCATTAGTATAGGATTTAAGTTAATTATATAGTGATTTAGCATCAATGTGATGAATTGTGTAAATTTTTGTAATGTGTCTAGGAGGAGAGCCTTCCGGAAAAGGCAAAGAAGTCGTACCCGACGAGTAGTGATCGGGGCGCTTAGAAAGCTTTTAGTTTGTACAAACGGTGAGTAAACTTATTATTATTGTAAATTATCTAGAGTTTATTTTAAATGCCCTTTATGTATTTTATGAAATGAGAACGAGATTAAAACGGGATTTTTGATGTTTTAGGAATAAATGTGACAAATAAAAATATATTGTATTGATTATGAAATTGAGTAATTGGAGGCTGCAAATTGACTTGAAAAATATATATTTTCCTAGGAATGGCTTATGAGAAATGAGTATATGTGGCTATATTTTGTGAGTGCATTGGGAAATTTATGTAAGTTGTTTTTACTATGCAGGCTGGATAAATAAATAAAAGCCACGTTATACCGTCAAAATTTTATTAAAATTGGTGGGTTAGTCACTCCAGTGACGGGTTTTCGTGGACTGCCTATTAGAGGGGCACGGTAAATCCAGTTATATAGTTACTCCGATTGTAGAGGTGAGGAGGGTAACTCCCGGGGTAGTATTAGAGCTCACTTCACGTCAAACCCTCACGTGAATGTGTAACTCGGCCAACGCCAAGGGATGGCTTGTTTTAAAAATAAAAATGTGTTTCACGTGTGAATATTTTAACACCCTTGGTGGACTCGGTTAGATTCCTCGGCCAAGGTATCCCGGAGGATTAGTTTTGGCTTGAGCCTTGTTTTAATAAAAGACATAAGCCTTAACAACTGTTTTGGTAAATTACAAAAATTTTATGGTTTAAGAAATAAATTGAAAACATTATGAAATGGGTTGAAATTTGTTGTTTAAACTTGCCTCCATTTTACTCGCCTTTAGATATTTATGATAATGTCTGTTTACTCATTGAGATTTTATAATCTCACCACCCTCCTTTCCACCCATTTCAGGTTTAGTATAGGCTGTAGATAGCTAATCTCATCGAGGACTACCATTGGATCTGCATTTTCCAAACCGTAGGTTCACAGTTCTCTTTACTTTTGTTTATTCGGGGGCCCTCTTGTTATTGTAAATTAAATTAAATATTTTGGCTTACTGTATTTCAGTATGTATAAATTTATTTAGCTTTTATGCTATAAAAAAATTATTCACGTGTAACTCTATAAATATTGTTTTATAAGAAAATAGAATATTTTCCTTAATATTTCTTTTATTTTCTTATTATATTCAAATAACTGTAATTTCGTTTTAAATGAAGATTTTAGACTTTTAAACTCATTTTGAATATGAATTATGTGTTTTGTACTTGTATATTACGTTTTAGCCAGTTTCAAAATTTTTGAGAAAAAAATGACCAAAATACCCCTGTGTGGCGAAAATTTTATTTTGATTGTTTTTTATCTAAAGTAGTGTATATTCTCTAAAAACTCGATATTTAACAATGATTGCTCACAGGAAAGGAAAGAAACTGATATGTAAGCCTTGCGAGGTTTCGGTTGGCATTCCGGATAATGAGTGTCAATCGGGACGTCGAAGCGATTGTCATGGGCCTGAGGCAGGTTCCAGGTCGTGACAATTCTATTGGTATCAGAGCTTTTGGTTTTAAAGATAAGAGCTTTTGGTTTTAAAGATAAGAGTTTTTTGTTTTAAAGTGGTTTTAAAAATTTACAATATCAGTGCGACCCTGGATTAAGTTAGGTTAGGTTGAATAGAATGCATGCATTTTCATATAGAGCCTAAAGTTCCCTAAGCTTGCTCGTTTTCTTTTATAGATTATTATACCTCCTCGACGCGGACGCCCACCTCTCACTAGATCGGTTGGGAAGGAAAAAGGTCGTTGCCAATGTCGTCAGCTAGATGCAGTAAGGGAAGAATCGGCTGCGTCTACCATTCGGGCAGCACCTACTGCTGAGCAGGCCGATAGTCCTCCACATCCTCCACCTCCTCCGCCACCTACAGGTATTCCCACCATGCCTACTAAGGCAGCACAGGCATTAGCAGCTTTCTTTACCGCAATGGCTAGTGGAGCTCCGACTGGTCAAGTTCCACCTATAGTACCACCAGTTACTCCTTTAGTTCCACCACTGGTACAAGATGTATCCATTTCCAAGAAGCTAAAGGAGGCTAGACAGCTCGGTTGTGTGTCTTTCACGAGTGAGTTGGATGCCACTATGGCAAAGGACTGGATTAATCAGGTTTTAGAAACTCTCTCTGATATGAGATTAGACGACGACATGAAACTGATGGTGGCTACGAGATTATTAGAGAAGAGGGCTCGTACTTGGTGGAATTCAGTGAAGTCTCGTTCCACTACTCCTCAAACGTGGTCCGATTTTCTCAGGGAGTTCGATGGTCAATATTTCACTTATTTTCATCAGAAAGAAAAGAAGAGAGAATTTCTGAGTTTGAAACAGGAGAATCTAACTGTAGAGGAGTACGAGACTCGTTTTAACGAGTTGATGTTATATGTGCCGGATCTGGTCAAATCTGAGCAAGATCAGGCTAGTTATTTCGAGGAAGGGCTCCGTAATGAGATTAGAGAGCGGATGACAGTGACTGGTAGGGAGCCACATAAGGAGGTGGTACAAATGGCTTTACGGGCTGAGAAGCTCGCGACTGAGAATAGGAGGATTCAGATTGAGTTTGCAAAAAAGGAGGAATCCTGGTATGTCTTCTAGTCAGCCAGTAAAAAGAGGCAAGGACTTAGCGATTTCAGGGAGTACTACTTCTGTTTCCGTGACATCTCCTCGACCTCCATTTCCACCATCACAACAGAGACCTTCGAGGTTTAGCAGATCTGCTATGACTGGTTCTAGGAAGAGTTTCGGAGGTTCTGATCGATGCAAAAATTATGGGAATTATCATAGTGGGCTATGTAGAGGGCCAACAAGATCTTTCCAATGTGGACAGACGGGTCATATTAGGAGTAATTGCCCACGGTTAGGACGAGCCACTGTAGCTGCATCATCTCCACTAACTCGCACTGATATGCAGAGGAGAGATTCTTCTGGGTTACCACCGAGACAAGGAGTAACCATACGGTCCGGTGTGGAGAGTAATACCCCGACACATCCACCTTTGAGACCACAGAGTCGTACCTCAACAAGAGTTTTCGCTGTGACGGAAGATGAGGCACAGGTCTGACCTGGAGCAGTGACAGGTACTATGTCTTTATTTGATAAAGATGCTTATGTTTTGATAGATTCTGGCTCAGATAAGTCTTATGTGAGCACCACATTTGCATCAATTGCTGATAGAAACCTGTCACCATTAGAGGAAGAAATTGTAATTCACACCCATTTAGGAGAAAAGCTAGTTAGAAACAGTTGTTATAGAGACTGTGGGGTAAGGATAGGCGAGGAAGAATTTAGGGGTGACTTAATTCCTCTAGAGATCCTGGATTTTGATCTAATATTGGGTATGGATTGGTTAACTGCACATCGGGCGAACGTGGATTGTTTTCGAAAGGAAGTTGTTCTTTGAAATTCGGAGGGAGCAGAGATTGTGTTTGTAGGGAAACGTCGAGTATTACCATCTTGTGTAATCTCGGCCATCAAAGCTTCGAAATTAGTGCAGAAAAGGTATCCGACTTATTTGGCACACGTGATTGATACTTCAAAGGGGGAACCTAAGTTAAAGGATGTCCCAATAGTAAGTGAGTTTCTTGATGTATTTCCTGATGATTTACCGGGACTGCCACCTGATCGAGAGCTTGAGTTCCCTATTGATTTACTTTCGGGTACCGCACCTATTTCTATCCCTCCATATAGAATGGCTCCGGCAGAGTTGAAGGAGTTGAAAGTACAATTGCAAGAGTTGGTGGACAAGGGTTTTATACGCCCTAGTATATCTCCGTGGGGAGCATCGATTTTATTTGTGAAAAAAAAAGACAGTACACTTCGATTATGTATCGATTACCGACAGCTTAACAGAATGACCATTAAGAACAAGTATCCGTTACCGAGGATTGATGATCTTTTCGATCAATTACATGGGGCTACAGTGTTTTCCAAGGTTGATCTAAGGTCTGGGTATCATCAGTTGAGGATTAAAGAACAGGATGTACCCAAGACAGCATTCAGGACTGGGTACGGTTATTATGAGTTCTTGGTCATGCCTTTCGGGTTAACTAACGCACCGGTAACTTTTATGGATCTCATGAATAGGGTGTTCCACCCTTACTTGGACAAGTTTGTTATTGTGTTCATTGATGACATACTGGTTTACTCGAGAGATAATGATGAGCACGCTGCCCACTTGCGTATAGTATTACAAACTTTGAGGGAAAGACAGTTGTATGCAAAGTTTTCAAAGTGTGAGTTTTGGTTACAGGAAGTGGTATTCTTGGGACACGTAGTATCGAGAACTGGAATATATGTTGATCC
>NC_030851.1:20989918-21006077 GCF_000208745.1 Theobroma cacao | reverse complement strand
GAGAGTCCCGAAGAATTTACAAAAGTCGGTATTGTACCTAGAGGTACAACAAAGTTGATTTAAGCCTCGAACTAGATCAAATAGAGATTTTAGGGTGAAATTAAAAATTTTAAAGTCCCATAATGACTTAGAATGGTGATTCGGAGTTCGAGGACTAATTTGAAGTCAAATTGGAATTTTCACTATATAGGGGTAAAATGGTAATTTTTTCACTCGAAGATAAAATGGAAATTTTTTTGAAAGATTTTGATCATATTTGACTTATTGGAGTATGATTTGAGGTTGAGAAGTGAAAAAATTTGTAATCTCGGTATTTTTCGGAGCATAGGGGTAAAATGGTAATTTTACCACCCCAAGGGCAAAATTGTAATTTTACACACCCAACACTTGTCCAACACATGAATTTTACCCAATATTATCATGGATGATTGAAGGAATTTATATGGTTGAGAGAGAAAGCTTAATAGTTAAGAAATGACACATGGACCAATGGTAAGGTGACACATGGTAAAATCTCATCCATTAATTATTTGGCTTATAAATTAACACAAATCAGCCTATTTTCTCCTTATTATGGCCAGCCATAGCAAGAACAAAGAGAGGAAAATAAGATTAAGAACCCTAGGTGGGAAAATTCAAGGGAAAATTGGTGGATTTCAAGTAATCAAGCAATCAAAGGTAAAATTTCTTGATTTTGACTTGTGATCTATTTTTCCCATGCATTTTTCCTTATTTTCCATGGTTAGATTTCATGTTTTCATGGTAAATTCATGGCTGGTCAAAATGGGTATGGAGAGAGAAAGATGTTAGATTGAATTGATTTTAAGTTATGTTAGTGTTTTTAGTTAGTTTAGCATATTTAGAAACAAAACAACAAGAAAAGAATTCAGTTTCCCCATCAACCATCAATGGCTGAATTTCCTAGGGAGGATATTGTGGCTGAAATTGATGATATTTCATGATATTTTGGTGATATTTGATGTTTGGTGAGACTAGAAATTAAATGGGAAATTTTGGTGTGAAAATCTGAATTTTTACCTAATGTATAGACATGTGTGATTATTGACCCAGGACTGATAAATTGAATCTCATTCACAGTCACTGAGGTAATTTATGTATAATTGGAGTGTAGAAAGTGAAAGAAATTGATTTGGAGTTAAATTGGAGGTTTTAGCCAATTACATCGAGAATAGTGCGAATTAGGTCGAATACCTATTTAAACGGCTATTTAGACATTTTGCATCACATTTCGTGCATTCATATAGATTTATAGAGCCTAAAATAGTTTATGATAAATTGACACAATTTATTGAAATTTGTGTCACGTATGATGTATAGGTGGTGAGCCCTCTAACAAGGCTAAAGAGATTGTGCCCAAAGATCGGGAATAGGAGTATATCGAACTTCTAGTACTGTGAGTAACCCTATCATCATTTTAATTATCTAAACTATGTTTTAATTCAGATTTGGTGAAATTTTATGAAAATGAATTAAATGGTAAATTTTAGGTTTTATAAACAAAAATGAATTTAAATGAAAAGATTTTATAAATTGTCTTGAAACGAAATAAAAATTTTGAAAATAGAGTAATTGGAGACCACTGGTATGTTGTAAATTTATTATTAGAAATAGATGGCTTATGTTATATTGTTATTGTGTTGGCATGACTGGCTGGGCTGTGTTTTATGAATTGTATGGATTGCCTTATTTTACCCTTGCAGGCTGGGTAGTAAAATATTAGCCTTGTCATGCTGTCAAAATTTTATTTTATGGTGGGTTTAGCTTGCTACAGTAGGTGGAATCTGTGGACCAGCCTATTAGAGGGGCACAAAATCTTGATATTTATATATTTTACCTCAGTTGGAGAAGCGAATAGGATAACTCTCGAGGTATGACTTTAGAGTTCACTTCACGCTAAACCATCACGTGAGGGGGAACTCGGCCAATGCCAAGGAATGGTTATATTTTCAAAATGAAAACATGTTTTATGCGTACATAACTTTTTAATAGCCTTGGCGGACTCAGTTTGGGATAACCCTAGACCAAGGTATTCCTGATAACTGAGTATGATAATGATTTCTAGCACGAGCCAAGCTTTTAAGATACTCATAAGCCATATTAATGTTTTTAAATGAAATGAATATTTGTGTTCTGAAAAACATATTTGGATGAAATGTTTTACTAGTCTCCTGTTACTCGCCTTTAGATATTTTAAATGATATTCGTTTATTCACTAGGACTATATAATCTCACCACCCTCCTTTTCAGCCCTTTCAGGCATCAGGATAGTCAGTAAATAGCTCATTTCATCGAGGACTATAATTGGAATGGCATCCTCAAAATATGTAGGTTCGATTCTTTTGATACTTCTAGTCATTCGTGGGCCCACTTGTCATTGTAAATTAAATTTTATACTCTAGTTATCTATACTACTGTATGTAGGAATTTTTTTTACTTTTACACTATAAAAATTATTTACGCAGTGTTCTAAAAATATTATTTTATATGAAAATAGAATATTTTACCTAATATTTTTTTTATTTTATTATTATATCCGAATAATCATAATTTCGTTTTAAATGAAGATTTTAACTTTTTAAACTCATTTTGAATATGAATAATGTGTTTTGTACTTGTATATTACATTTTAGCCAGTTTCGAAAAATTTTTGAGAAAAAATGACCAAAATACCTTGTGTGGCGAAAATTTTATTTTGATTGTTTTTGATCTAAATAGTATATATTCTCTAAAAACTCGATATTTAACAATGATTGCCCACAGGAAAGGAAAGAAACTGATATGTAAGCCTGGCGGGGTTTCGGTTGGCATTCCGGATAACGAGTGTCAATCAGGGACGATCGCGGCGATTGTCATGGGCCTGAGGCAGGTTCCAGGTCGTGACAGAGGACCACTCATTGATTTGTTTGATTATGATGATATAATATGTGAATATGTGGGTATTGATATATAGCTGAAATGTGGTAGTCATTGTATAATTGAAATGTTGTTGTCATTTGATAAAAACTGTCAAGGGAAGCAAATCATATATATTGAGTTGAAGGCTATGCTCGATAACTGAAGTGTGCCTATGGAGCCTAGTTAATGAAGGATTATGACAGTAAGCTTTGATTATTATGCTGTAATTTGGAGACACTGGTTTGATTAATTAATGAATATGAGTGTGGCGTTGAGATGTGATTCCGGCAAACATGGTGTGATGTGCATGTGGGATATTAAAATGACCCTCGCACTTGTATTTTGGAGATGTTTGCTAAATTACTACATATGTTATATAATAAATGTGTCTCCATAAAATGAATGTTCATCTATGCTTTGATGTGTTGTGTTAGCATCCCCATCTCACTGAGTATAAGATGACTTAACCTCTTTGTGTACCATGTGGTGAAAAGTGATTTATATGAGGCTTAACATTGTCATTTAGATGGACAAATTTAAGCATTTGGTAGGTTTTCCACCCAATGGTTCACTCCGTTGAGTCTGGTCCACATTTGAAATTTTAAAGCTTAGAAAATAATGTATTTTGAATATTGTAGGCACTAAGTGCCATATAAATTTGGATAAGGGTTGTTACTTATGAACTCACCTTGAATGGTCAATGTATAGCCTTATGGATAATTGTATGAGCTATGGGTCAAGGATAGTGTATTATGTTGAACTTAAAAGTTATTTATGAATATTTGGTTATGAAATCCCTTGGCTCAATGTTATATTATTATGAACCTTAAAGCCTGCTTAGGCCTCGTAGGCTTCGCCTGTCAAACTCATGCTCTGATCACGGACCCCCAGGTTTGAGTTGTGACAATTCCGAAGATGTGTGACAATTAAAATTGGTTTATGATTATGTCATGATTATTATGGAAAAAATTGATGTATTCTAAAATGGTTAAAGTACCCATTTAGTCTTTGTACTTAGGCGTTTTTTGCAATTTAGTCTTTTTACTCAAAATTACGACAATTTAGTTCCTTGGTTTTGGGAATTGCTTTAATTTAGTCCTTCTAACAATTTTGGTCCAAATTCCATTACGATGCTGATGTAAGCATTGACATGGTACTAGATGCTGAAGTGGCCTATGAGGTAGGTTTGGGTTACTGATGTGGCAGTGCCATGTCATTCTCTTTATCTCTTCTTTCATTTCTCCAAAAGAATGTGCATTTTCTAAAGTTCAAACCAAGCACACCAAGATCTTTGCCACCAAGCTTAAGTCCTTACTTCTGTTTCTCTTCTTTTTTCTTTTTCTTTTTTTTTTTCATTTTTTTCTTCTAAAGTATGTCATTTTAGAGCCTTTTTACAATTTCAAAAACCATATATATAAGCATTTTTTCATCATTTTTCCTTTCCTTTCTCTCTACCACTTCTTTTCTCTCTCTCTCCTTTCACCTTTTCCCTTAAAGGCAGGCCACCATCATCCATTGTCACAAGTCATTGTCACCAACTGTTGGTTGCCAATCGTCGATCATTATCACTAGTCACCGGTTGTAGTTCCCCTTTCTCTTTACCTCTTCCTTTTTTTGTCTTTCTCTCCTTTCACTTTATCCTTTAAAATACCAACAACCAACGATTGATGACCAGTGAATGTGTTTTACTATCGAGAACTGACAACTTGTGACAATGGGTGACGATGGTCTGTCTTTAAGAGAGAAGGTGAAATGAGAGAAAAAAAAGAAAGAGGTAGAGAGAGGTGAAGGAAAAAAATGAAGAAAATATGCTTTTATAGTTAGGCTTTTTAATAATGTAAGAAAGCCTCAAAATGATGTAGTTTTGGGGAAAAAAAGAAAAATAAAAGAAAGAAAAAAAAGGGAAGAAAAGAAGAAAATAAATAGAAGCAAGAAGTAATAAAAAGCAAGGACTTAGGCATGGTGGTAAGGATCTTGGTGTTCTTGGTGTCCTTAAGTGGAGTAGCACTACCAAACCAAACTCCATCATAGTACTTTCAATACCCAATTTCATAGCAAAACATGGAGGCACAAATGAATGTGTAGATCTAGGATCATATAGAACATGTGTTTCAAAGCCACAAATAAGAATGATAGTTAAAACTATAGCATTAGACGACTTAGTGTCTTAAGGTTTCAAAGCATAATCCTAGTTTATCCCATACCAACTACTCCCTGATGCACAAACTTGGATGGTCTATCTTGAGAAAAACTAGCTACACCTTTACCCCTAACTCTTGCAATTGCTTGGATAGGTTGGGTTATCACAAGAGGTGGTAAAGCAGCTTGAGATGTGGGGTGTGTGTCAAGCCCAACTCTACAATATGTTTATTATGCCATTCTTACATAAGAATGCATGTTTGCTTACTTGGGTACTTCAAAAATCGTTAAAGGACGGTATTGTACCAAATGGTACAAATAAGTTGAATTAAGCCTCGAACTAGTCCAAATAGAGATTTTAAGATGAAATTGAGAATTTTAAAAACCCAGAATGTCTTAAAATGGTGATTTAGAGTTCGAAGACCAATTTGGAGTCAAATTTGAATTTTCATGACCCAAGGGCAAAATGGTCATTTTGCCACCCAAGGTTAAAATTGGAATATTGGAAGAAGTTTTTGATCAAGATTGACTATTTAGAACATAATTTGAGTTTGAGAAGTGAAAATTTTTAATTTCGGCATTTTTTCGAGCATAAGGGTAAAATAGTCATTTTGCCACCCCAGGGGCAAAATTGTAATTTTACACCACCCAACACTTATCCAGCATATGGATTTTACCCAATATTATCATGGATAATTGAAGGATTTTATGTGGTGGAGAAAGAAAGCTTAATAGTTAAGAATTTAAAAATGGACCAATGGTAAGGTGACAAGTGTCAAGCTTTTATTTCTTTATTATTTTCCTTATAAATTAGCACAAAACCAGCCCATTTCTCATTCTTATGGACAGCCAAAGCAAGAACAAAGGAAGAAAAGGAAGAACAAAACCCTAGGTGGAAAAATTCAAGGGAAAAGTGTGAAAATTCAAGGAAACAAGTGAAAAAAGGTAAGATTTTTTCAATTAAGCTTGAGATCTCTCTTTCTTAAGCATTTTTTCTTATTTTCCATGGTTGAATCACATGATTTCATGATGAATCTCTTGCTGGCCAAACACTTAGAGACAGATTTTGATGGTTGTTTTGGCTAGATTTTAAGATATTTTAGTGTTTTTAGTTGATTGGTGATGTGTAGCATGAAAATGAAGCAAGAAAAATTCATGTTCTCCCATCACCCATCATTGACTGAATTTTCCATGTAGAGTGTGGATGGTGGATTTGATTTTATTTTGAGTGAATTGGTTAGGAAATGATGAATTACGGTGAGAAAATCAAGTAGGAAAAATCATAGTGTTGATGCACCCACCATGGCCGAAATTCCCAAAAGAAAATGTGAAAATGATTTTGCTAAATTTTATGCTATTTGACTTGTGTTTGATGGTTTGGAGAATTGGAAGAAAAATGAAATTATTGGAGTTGAATTGGACATATTGGCTAATTAATCGAGTGATAGATTGAGTTAGGCCAATACCGTTTTATTTAGGTACATAATTGAATTTGTGTAGAACACCTTGTTTAGACGATAATCCAAACAATTTACATCCCATTTCATGCATTAGTATAGAGTTTGAATTGGTTTTATAATAATTTAGCACAATTGGAGTAAATGGCTTATTGTGCATTATGTCTAAGTTGTGAGCATTCTGGCAAAAGTAAAGAGATAGTACCCGAAGATCAAGAATCAGAGTACTTGGAACTCGATTTCCATTACAGTGAGTAACCTTACTATCATCTTAATTATCTAAAGTGGATTTTATCCGAATTTGTGATTTTATGGAAAATGAGTTAAATGGTAAATCTTTGTGTTTTGTAATTAAAATGTGAATTTAATGAGATGATTTTATAACATTGTCTTGAAATGAAATGATGGTTTGAAAATAAAGTAATTGGAGACCATTTTCATGTGTTGTAAATTTATGGTTTGAATCAAATGGCTTATGAAAATATTTGCATGAATGGCTGAATTAGTATTTGTGTTGAAATATATGAACTATGTATTTAGCCTTGAGAGGCTGGATTATGGTAAAGTTGCCATGTCATGCTGTTGAATTTTTATTGAATTGGTGGGTTTAGCTTACTACAGTGGGTGGGTTCTGTGGACTAGCCTATTAGAGGGGCACGGTAACCCCGTTATATTCTTACCTTGGTCGGAGAGGTGTGTAGAGTAACTCCCAAGGTACAACTTCAGAGTTCACTTCACGCCAAACCACCACGTGAGGGTGAACTCAGCCAACGCTAAGGAACGACTATGTTTTCAAAATAAAAACATGATTTATGTATACATGACATTTTAACAGACTTGGCGGACTCGGTTGGGATAGCCCCAAGCCAAGGTATCCCTGATAATTGAGTATGAGAATGATTTTGGCACGAGCTAAAGCTTTTAAGAAATTCATAAGCCATGTTGATTACTCGATTTATATGAATTGATTTTATTTGGTTGAAAGGTTATGAATTATAGTATGATGATCTATTTTAATCTGTCTCCATTTACTCAGCTTTAGATATTTTAGATGGTATTTGTTTGCTCACTAGGATTATATAATCTCATCACCCTCATTTCCACCCATTTCAGGCTCAAGATAGTCGGTAAATAGCTCATTTCGTTGAGGGCTACAGTTGGACTTGCATCCTTAAAAACTGTAGGTTTACCGCTTTTGATACTTTTGGTCGTTCGTGGGCCCAAGTGTCACTGTAAATTAAATCTTATGCTTTGGTTATCTGTATTACAGTATGTATGAATTTATTTAGCTTTTACGCTATAAAAATTATTTATCGGTAACTCTATAAATATTATTTTATAAGAAAATATAATATTTTATTGAATATTTTTATTATATTCAAATAGTTATAATTTCACTTATGATGAATGTTTTAGACGTTTAAACTTATTTTTGATTATGAATTATGTGTTTTATACTCGCATTATATATTTTTAGCTGGTTTTGAAATTTTTGGGGAAAAATGATCAAAATGCCCCTGTGAGATAGAAATCATTTTTTTATTGATTTAAGTTGGAAATAGCTTAAAATCTTTTAGAACATGATATTTGGCAACGGTTATTCACAAGGGAAATGAGAAACTGATATTAAAGCCTTGCGGGGTTTCGGTTGACATTTTGGGTAATGAGTGTCGATCAGGACACCGTGGCGATTGTCACGGGCTCGAGGGGAGTACTGGGTCGTGACAGTGTGAGCCATCCTAAGACTGTGTTGCTATAGGATAGTCCTTCTTCATGTGTCCTAGTTGTGTAGATCGAAAACAAAGTTAGACTAACTGTGTATTAGACCTTGAGACTTGCTGCCTAGATGTAAAGTGTGATCACTTATCATGTTGGGATCCTAAATGTCACATCCCATTTTCTAAAAGGATCGTGACCAACGCATGGACCTATGTGGGTATAGCCCATAAAGCCCAAGCAAGCTTAAACCATTAATGCATGGGCTAGTCATCCATCACATTCACATAAATTTCCATTCACAATTTAGGATATGCAATATTTCATCAATACCACCACATTACGGAACTTTTCAATGTAAAGTAGGTTTCTATCGCATTTCATATAATTATTCACAAGTTATAACAACTGTGGTCTGGCATGCATCTCGTGCTTAGATTGCTATGGTTCGCTCATAGTCTTATCATTCTCATGCACCCATATTTGGGGCTCAATGTAGTATCTGAAATATAAACAAGTATGAATACATCAATATTTATTTACATATTCAAGTTCAAACCAACCTAACGATTCAAAGGCTAGACTCGACACATTACAGAGTATACAATTTTGGAAGGCTTGAAAGAAGGCTCTACCACACCTACCACGAATGAACTAGGCTACTACTCCACAAGTCGTCTAACCAAGCATACTACTAGTCTAAAAAACAAAATAGGGGAAAATAATAAGTGAGTCACAAAGATTCCGTGAGTGGATATGAGGAAAATGGCAAGCCTAGAGGGAGAGTTTTTGCAATAAACCATACTTTCCAAAAACACATGATAATCATATAAATCCTTTCAATGACAATAACTCATTTCAACATTTCCATAAATGCATTTGAAACTCAAATCACGTAAAGAGTCAATAACATATAAAGCTCAACTTACAAATCATTTGCTAAGAGAAATTGGAAAGGAGTTCTTAGACTCACGTGTTTAACATCACTCATTCATAACATGAATGTATCATCCAATCATGATTCATATAATCATTTCCACATAAGCACAATAATAAAAAAATCACTAAATGTAGGCATCACAATATGCATTATACGATTAAAATATCAAATCATAATATCAACAAAATAAGGGGATAATGAGTACTTTTTCCCAATTCATCCTTGTAGTGTTCTTACCCCCACACTGGGCTTAAGGAAGGGAAAAATGGTACTTTTGCCTAACTTGACCTTGTCGTATTCTTACCCCCACATCGAGATTCATAAGGGAAACAAATGGCATGTTTGCCAATCTTAACCCTGTAGTATGTTCGTATATGCCCTTGAGCCAATTGGATTGGTCGAGGAATATATATTGTCATTTAATGTATACTTAATCGCTTAACTATATGTGATAAAGGTTTTCCTTCATGTTAGTGCATGAGTTATTAAATGCTAATTAGATGAAGCCCATGGAACATAAAAGCTTTGCAAGAGAATTGTAAAGTTGTTACAATTATGAAGTCACTATAAATCAAAGCCATGTTCCTAAAATTGTTCCTAGTAATTATATTGTCAAGACAAGGCATTAACAATGCTCAAAGATTGATACATGTTAGGCCTCTTTACTTGGGAAATAAGCAATCGATCTCATAAATTGAAATCTATGAGATACTTAAGGATAACATGTGCGTGCTTGTTGAAGAACAAGTTCATTAAACATGACCAGCTATGAGAACTCCATTTGATATTTCACTCAAGCGTCTATGGAATATGTTCTCATGTGATAGTTGTGCAACTAGTTCTAGAACTTGAGACACCAAGTCATCTTTTATGGGGAATGACATACAATGATTTCACCTTTATGAATCTAGAGGCGACCAGATGCCTAAATACGATATTTTTTGGGTATGCCATGAAGCATATGAAAGTGGATGAGTGGTCAAGAGAGGATTCATCACCCAAGTGATATGAGGGGATGCATCTCGCTTATTCTTTAGTCTAGATTAACTTGTATAAAGTCTTTGGCCAAAGAATGATAAATTTGAAGAAAGTTAGTTTCCTAAATTCATAAGGTTAGTCATGAATTATGAGAACTAATATGGAATGTCATAAGTAGACATTGAGCCATGCTTTATGACTTATTCGGGATATTTGATGAAAAGACTATATTACACTGAGAGGCTTATCATTGAAGGGTTTTGTCAAATTCTTTAATTAACTCTCTAACATTTGGGTAGTCATGATGTATTACTAAATTCTGTTCATGATGTATAAATATAAATCAATTATTAAATTGATATTTGATTATGCTTATTGTGAACCTCGACCTTTAGAGACGTGTAGCGGAGGTGGACACAATGATGTGGGTTAGGGGTAGTTTTGTCATTTCTTTGGTGAGATACTAGAAGTGAGCTTTTCTAATATTATTAAGGTTTAAGTAGACCTAAGGAATAAATGAATGATGCATATAATAATGAAATAAATGAAGAAAATTGAAATAATAATGATTTCCATAGTAGGGGCAAGATGGTCACTTTGGTTCTCGAGTCTAAATTTTTAAGTTTTCTTGAACCCGAGTACCTCTAATCTCTTGTGGATCTTTTCTTAGTGTCAAAAGAGTAAAAAGTCTAAGCCAAAAGGGAAGAAAAAGGCAAAGTCAACTATGCAATGGCATTTTTGTAAATAAGTGGAACTTAGTCAACTATAGGATAAGTATCTCATTTTTTCCAGCACTTTCTTCTCACTTCCAGCGGCTTCTTCTTCTTCTTCCCATTTCTCTTCTCCATTTCACGTTTCCACCTTCCATGGAAGCCATCCCTTGAAACCTCCATAACTTTCTCAAAGTAACGTCAATTCTCATGCTTTATTACATTTTTTCATAGGATTCCTTATTCTCTTTCCTTCTACACATCAAGACCCTCAAAAGTCTTTCCTTAATACTTTCTCTCATTAGCTGGACATTTTAGAGAGAAAAGACTTTTCGTAGTAACTTGACAAACTCTTGGAAAGGAATTCAACTATAAAACCACCAAGGTGAGTAGTGAGTTAGGTTTGATTTTAAGTTGTTGAGATGGCCAATAATTAGAGTTGTGGGTTGTTTTATTGTTGAGGGTTGTTTATTTATTCCTGGTGTGACTAGAGTAGTGTAAACTAATGAATAGTCAAATGGTAATTGGGAGCTAATTAGGAATAACTAGTAAAACTTGATTTAAGAAATAACTTTTGGAATAGTATTCATGTAAATTGAGTTGGTGAGATGCTATTGTGTGTGATAGGTTTCAACGAGGCCTCACATCTCCACTTGGAGTATTAGTGGAAGTCAGAATCGATTAAAGAATCAACAAAGACAAGTGAGTGAACTTGCATTAAAAATGTTTTGGAATAAATGATTATATACTTGATTGAACCACTTGAAATATTTTATTGGTTTTTCTTTAAAATTTGCATGGGAACAAGCCCTTGATGAAATGTTCTTATATTGTGAAATGTGCAATGTGATTAGTTCATGTGTTTCTACATTGTGTTGATGTGTATGTATGCATTGAATGGCACTATTCAGTGATAATTGTAACCGTGCGTGTGCGGTGTGGGAGTGCACATGACGGTGATAGTGGTGTGTTGTGTGAGTGCACGCACTGATGATATATGCCCTATACGCGATAGTGGTGTGCTGTGTGAGTGCACACACTGATGATATGTGCCATGTGCGTGATAGTGGTGTGTTGTGTGAGTGCACACACTAATGATATAGGCCATGTGCGATGTGAGAGTGCGCATGATGACATTGCTTGTGCGGTGTGGGAGTGCATAGCATGATTCTAGCTATGTCTGGTGTGGAAGTGCACATGAGCTGATGAGATGGGAGTTGTATACATGTATACACATACATAGAGAGGCTAAGGAAAGTATTATTTGTTTGCCTTGAATATTGAATGTTAATATGTAATACCTCGCACCCTCGTTGGACACAAATAAGACCTTATTGATCAAACGAATGATCGTTTGATGTGAATTGGCGTACTAAAGAGCAACAAAGGATGAAAGGAACGTTCAAGAATAAAATGCATCGCGCGTGCAGAAACAATAATTAAATAATAATATTTTCGTTGGAGAGGAATTAGTAAGCTAAAGGATGATTCGGAAGTCAACCGAGATGTAATGATGTGTTTCGGGACCAAAGAAGGCAAGTGAAAAATTTTAAAATAAAATAATATTTTATTCAATAAAATAATATTAAAATATTAATATTTTATATGATGTCGGAATTAGTCATGAAAAATGGAATATGACTAATTTAAGTGGGGGAGAAGACGTAAAGAAGAATTTGGAAGGAAAACGATGATAATTGTGTCAGCATGATTTTATTAAATCGAGCTAACGCGGGTAAGTAAATATTTAAATATTATGATGACACCGTGTTGAAATGCGATCTCGATATTTTGATTATACACGTGTAAGAAAAAGAAGATAGAAGAAAATTATAATTTTTACACGTGTTAAAAGAATTAATTTTAAAATATGAAAATTTGAGGGAGGCGTGTTAAATAAAATGAAGTTAAGGCATAATATGTAAATTTTATTGTTTTGAAGAAATAAAAATAAAATGGATGATAAAATAATGAAGAAAAGATGTTGAAAAGTCAAACAATATTTTTATATGTACATCAGTGGCCACATGAGTCAAGAATGGAATGAGGACAAAAACAAAAGAAAGAAAAGTGTGAGTGGCGGATGGAAAAGGTGCACAAGTTTTTTTGACTTTCAATTTTAATCCCATGTGAGTAAAAACAAGCAAGACAAAAATAAAAGCAAAAGAAAGGAAGAAAGACACAAAAAAACAAAGAAAACAAAAGAGAAGAATGTAGAAATGATGGTGGGGCCGGCCATGTGAGATGAAAAAAATGAAAAAGAGAGGAAGTTGATTGAGAGTGGGAGAAGAGAAATAAAGGAAAGAAAGAATCGTGGGAGAGAAAGAGAAAAGAGAACGGTTTTGCTACACTTTGAGGAAGGAAAAATAGAGCTTTTACTGCAATTTTTGGAGGAAAAAGAAAGCTAAAAATTTGTGAGGTAAGAAGCTAATTTTTGCTGCACTTTGAGATAGAAAATTTGGTGCTTTTTAGAGGAATTTTGGTGCTGAAAATTCAAGGTTTTTGTTGATAAATTTTGAGGTTATGTTGCTGGAAAGTTTTAGAGGTTTTTGCTACCATTGAAGGACAACTTTGGCTACTGAAAATTTGAGTCGTTTGCTGCCACTTTGTGCAGAAATATTGGAGCTGTTTGCTGGTAGTTTGTGCATGAAAATTGGACAGCTTTGTGCTACCAAAATTGAGAAGTTTTGTTACTGGAAATTTGAGCTGGAAATCTGTTGATTTTAGAGCAAAAAATGGCAGCAAAAAAGGTGAGAAAATGAGGCTTTTGGTGACCGATTTTGAAAGGAAAGGAAGAGAGGAAGCCATGGTGTTGAAGAGAAGAAGCCACGGTGGTGAAGGGAGTGACGGGTTGGAAAATAAAAAAGAAGAAGAAACGTGGAAGAGAGAAAAAGAAAGAAAAAGAAAAAAAAAAGGGCATGGCCCAAGTAGGAAAAAAAATGGGCATGGCCCAATAGGAGATAAATGGGCTTAGCCCAAATAGGAAAAATTGGAAAAGCCCATGAAGAGGGGGGGGGGGGGCAAAGGTCACAAAGAAATGAAAAAGGCCCAATGGTAAGTTAATGTTATATTTTAAGATTTATGGGTAGTTTAATATTGTGCATATTTTGGATGAAAAATATGCAAGTTGCTTAAGGAATTTTAATTAAGTTGCTACCCATACAAATGTGTGATTAAGTATACTGAGTTTAAATTGTTGCTAGGAAAGTTTGTCATAGAGGCGTGCCGAACGAAGTATGTGACCGACAAATAGGAATAATTATATACGCATACGAATCAATAGTGAAGTAATATCTCACTATTTTGAGGTGAGTAGGGGGTGTCAATTTTAAAAATTTCGTATATATATACATGTACGTATATTTTACGTGAAGTGAAAAATTTATGGAAAGCATGTGTTGATAGAATTTTAAGGAATTATGGGTGTAAGCTATTTTAAGAAATCATTTGAAATATATTTATATATATATATTAGACATAAAGTGTTTTAAACTGGGAAACAAGCTTTTCGAAAAGATTTACATCAAAGGAAATTGTGCCTTATTGTTTGTGTGGTGTGCATTCATGAAATTTATTACATATTCACCATGCTATTTTGATACAAAATATCATGCAAATATTTACAATGAACATTTTACGAAAAGAGAGTTTTAATGTGATGTGGGGACCGATATTTTGACAAAGATTTAAATTATCCCCTTGAAGATCAAATTTGAATTCTTTTAAAAGGTGATTTTATTTTAACCAAGAAATTCAAAAGTAATTGGAGACTGCTACTTGTTGTGTTATAAATTGTATTTTGAATCGAATGGGTTATCATAATGTGGGCATGATTGGCTGGATTGGTAAATGTGCTAAAAATGTATGAGCTGTTGATTTACCTTGAGAGGCTGTAAAATAAAATAATTGCCATGTCATGCAATTGTAAATTTTATTGTATGGTGGATTTAGCTTGCTGCAGTGGGCGGGTTTCATGGACCAGCCTATTAGAGGGGCACGGTAACCTCGTTATATTTAACTCGGTCAGAGAGGCGAGTAGGGTAAATCTCGAGGTACAACTTTAGAGTTCACTTCACGCCATACCACCACGTGAGGGTGAACTCAGCCAACGCCAAGGAACGACTATGTTTTCAAAATAAAAACATGATTTATGCATACATGACTTTTTAACAGCCTTGGCAGACTCGGTTGGGATAGCCCCAAGCCAAGGTATCCCTGACAACCGAGCATGAGAATGATTTTGGCATAAGCTAAGTTTTTAAAGATGTCATAAGCCATGTTGTTTATTTTTGACAAAAATGTAATTGTTTTATATGAGTTGAAATAAGTTTTAATATTATGAATTATATTTCTCTGCATGGTGAAAATGGTATTAAACAGTTTTTCGCAACTCCCCTATTTGTTTATTTGTGAAATGAATTTATAATTCCTCACATATGGGGCGAGTTATGATTTGTGCATGATTTTAAATATTATTTGGTGTCGCGGAAGCTTGCTAAATTTTATTGATTTGATTCGAAAATGATTATTAATATATTTTGATGCAAAAAATTTTATTACCTCGATTATTTATACTTTATAAGAAATTCTCGATTTCTATATAAAGCACAAACCTTCGTTTGAAACGAATTGCTTTTATAATCTTGCATTTTTATATTCAACTGATCTGACGTTTGCTTATTTTCCCATCTACGTCCTACTCGCTGAGTCAATGATTATCACGGAGTCTATGAGACTCACACCCCTTTATTTCCCCTTTTGCAGATAGGGATCAGCCTAGCGTGTAGTCAGTGATGCATTCGGTCCACCGTGAATAGGTAAAGGCATCTCCTAGCATTTTATTCTGAGTCACTCCACTATTAAAGGTCAAGTCGTAGCATTTTATTTATTAAGTTGTAAACGAATTCTAAATTTTTATATAAGCATTAATTTGGAGTTTATAAATTTTAATGCATATACTTACGAATAAAAGGAAAAAGTTTGTATTTATTTTTATATTTATGGTTCAATTTAGTATATGAAAGTATCAATATTATATGGTGATTGAATGTAGTGGATTAACAAGCAAATTCTAGACAGACTTTGAAATACCCCATACTTTGATATGGTGATAAATAAAGTTGAGCGAATGCAAATTGAAGTCAATTAAAATGTTTAAAAGTGATAAGAGACGAAAGGAGTAGTTTAAGATAAAATATTTCGCAAGTGAGAAAATAATAATAAAATAATAATAATTTTATCGGAGGAGAATTTGTGAGATAAAAGGCGATTCAGAAGTCAAGTGAGGCATAATAAGGTATTTC
>NC_030851.1:20982301-20986535 GCF_000208745.1 Theobroma cacao | reverse complement strand
CTTTCAAATGAACGTTTTAGATACTTAATTGTTTTTAAATCATTAAATATATATTTTCTGCTTACCTACTACATTTTTAGCAAGTTTTTAGATTTTTGACGAAAAATTACGAAAATACCCCTGTGAGCCAGAAAATAATATTTTATTGTTCTTATTTGAAAATGACTTATGATTTTTTTTGAAATACGAGATTTAATAACTGTTGCTCACCGGGGAGATGCGGAAGTTGATGCTAAGCCTTGCGAGGTTTCAATCGGCATTCGGGGTGAAGAATGTCTGTCGAGGCCTCGCGGCGGTTGTCACGGGCCCGATGGGGAGTTCCGGGTCGTGACAGACTTGTTCGAGACTTGGAGGTTCTTTTTCGGAAGTCTTGGATGATGGCAGCGACCGAGGAGAGGTCGTTGCAATAGTGGTATCAGAGCCCTAGGTTTAGTTGAGTCCTAGGATATTCTTGTGTCAAATAACGAAGTAGTGGAGTCGACGTAGAGTCTTGTTTATAGTCAGTGACTGCAACACCGATTATAGATAGGAGGCTGCGTAGACTCTTTATCTTAGAAAACCACTTTGTGTAATCATAAGTGATGATTAAATAACAAGAATTGATTGCCGATGTCTAGGTTTGAGATGCCACCAGAGACACGAACTATTGTTGGAAATATTTTAAGTAAATGCTTCTAATGAAAGGGTGATGTGATGATATACTCCTTCGACCAAGAGTGGAGGAAAGTGAAGTCGGACTAATAAGTTCGTAATAACTCATTCATTTGGTGAAGTTAAAACTTGAGCCATGATTGTCAATGGAAAGAAATTTTATGACTATGGATGGTATTTGAGGACGATATAAAGGAGAACCTACGATAATGGTAATAAGAGGTATATTTTGACTAGAATAAATAATGATCGTTGAGATCCACTTGAGGTTTGTAAATTTAAGTATTAAGGAGATGTAAACTGATGCTTACGTGCACGGAAGTTAGTGCATTGTGATGATTAAGTTTGTTCTGCTTATATATATAAATGGTGCTGAACTTTGGAGATATTTTAAATGCGAATATGTGGTGTATAGCAGCTTAAATGGAACGGGTTTTAAATTTAATTAAGTAACGATGAGATCCCAAGGTTTGATGGAACTATGCTGGGTTGTAGTTATTAGTGCATGAATTAGCTCAAGGTTGAAATTAAATATTGGCGATAATGTCGAGGGACATTTAAGTAAAATCTATATTAAGTTTTATAAATATCAGAGTCGATTGTGTAGACGTTAAAGGGAAAGTAATGTAATATTGGTGTAAAGTGATAACACAAGGACGATTGAAGGTAATCCCAATAATGAAATTAATTAATGAAAATCCCCTTATGTAAAAATTGAAATTAAAAAATGCAAGAGGTGCATATGACTCCCATGAATCTAAATCTTAAGTGAGTAATTAATATCAAAATGAATAAAGATGTATCCGATGAAAGTACAAAAGGTAAATGAGAAACGAGAATGACTTTTAGGAATTGTGATATTGTATAAGATCCAGCGATCTCATAAAGATGAACCTAAAGAGTCAATAAGATCATAAAGCATATGCGGATACCAGATTGTGATTGGATTAGCGATGGAAGAAATATGAATGTTGTTACAATCGCACCTAAGAAGTTTAAGGATAATTAATGTAATCATACCAAGTTAGTTCAATATGGTCCGGATTAATAACACAAACACTTTGGGGGGATCTTAAAATAATGTCCATTGGGAACCAATTAGTGGAATGTTAATAAGCATACATTGAAATGTTAAGGTTATGAAAGACTTTGGAGATCAGCCTTTGATTATTTAAATTTTCAATGAGATTGTATTAAAGGAAATGTATGGAAAGATGTGAGAATGCACTAGTTTGACTATTTATAAAAGTTCGAACTTGGATGGTCATCAATGGCTGGTGAGTAACCAAACAATGTGTAAGTAAATGAACAAAGGGAGTTTTGATTGGTAGGTAAGAGTGGAACTCTAATGATGAGATTGTGTTCACTGCTTTCAGCATTAAACTATAAGTTATGAACTTGTATCCACTCTGTGAACACCTTGATGATATAGTTCGAGAAATTTTTCGCTATGAGAAACATTAAAGCTCAAGGAGAAAAAGGCTATATAGTCAAGTTGGGATTCGTGACTAATATGTCACATAAGTATGAAGATGAATTGCAAACATATAAGGATGTTTGGAAATGGTGGTTTGAGGCAATGATTATCTCACCGATATCTAGATCTGATGAAGTTATGGTCTCGATATGCTTGTAAATACAAGACATAAATTGTGAAATATACCTTCCTCATTAGTTTCAATTTATTTAATTAATTATCAAGGTAAAGTGCCTAAAAAGGATAGGCAAAGGGTAAATTGTGTTACGAATATTTAAAGAACGAGGGTGATATGGTTTGATTAAATGATATTACCCTTAGTGAAGGAATAGAAATACTTTACGGGAATTATAAAGATCCATTTAGGAAGAGAAGATGGTTTGAGATTTTGAATATTCATATACTAGCAAAGGCTTTGGTAATGAGACCGTGAGATTTGGCATTTAGAGTAAATTTGAGGAATTTCAAGTTAGATATGTTGTATGCGGTTGATGATGAACAAATTTGCTATTGATTAAAGAGATTGATTAAGATTATAAAGATATATACAAGAATATCGTTAATTATCGAAATGTCTTGTGGTATAAGTTGAAATTATCTAGCAAGCACTCGATCATGAAAGTACTGGAGTTTTATTTTTGAGAATATAGTTACTAATGGTTATCAAATTTGAATAATCTCTGATGTTAAATATATCTGAAATAAATAAAACATGTCTTGATCTTTACGTATTATGAAATGCTCGCATGGTAATGGTATGGAAGTGTGTAAACCGAAATAAAGATGGGTTGACAAGTTAGACCCATAGTCAATGGTTGGATAAATGTTCGAATGTCGGAAGGTTTGATAAAGGATCAAGGTAGAGGAAATTGTGGATGGCTATGTAAACATGCATAATTGATGATTTAAGAATGATTTGATGGAGGTGTGACTAGGATTAATGATATATTTAATTTCTCTTTATAAGAGGAAGAATAATATCGATTTAATTCGAGAAGTGTGGTACTTATAAATAAAAGTAATATGACATTGCCGAGTTTTCTATAAAGATTGGAAATTGATTTAATTCATAAGATCGAGATCTTATGAAATACCCCATACTTTGATATGGTGATAAATAAAGTTAATCGAATGCAAATTGAGGTCAATTAAAATGTTTAGAAGTGATAAAAGAAGAAAGGAGTAGTTTCGGATAAAATATTTCGCAAGTGAAAAAATAATAATAAAATAATAATAATTTTATCGGAGGAGAATTTGTGAGATAAAAGGCGATTTGAAGTCAAGTGAGGCATAATAAGGTATTTTGGGTACTAGGGAGACAAGATAAAATTTTTAGAATAAAATAATATTAAAATATTAATATTTAGCCGAATGTCGAAGTCAATCAAGAAGAAGGATCATATAGTTGATCCAAGTGAGGGAGAAGATGACAAGCTCGACTCTATAAAAATATTTTTCATGACATACATGTGATGGATAGCATGTTTACATGCTAGGAGAATCCCGAAAAATTTACAAAAGTCGATATTGTACCTAGAGGTACAACAAAGTTGATTTAAGCCTCGAACTAGATCAAATAGAGAATTTATGATGAAATTAAGAATTTTAAAGTCCCAGAATGGTTTAATATGGTGATTCGGAGTTCGAGGATCAATTTGGAGTCAAACTGAAATTTTTGCTATCTAGGGGCAAAATGGTCATTTGCCACCTAGGGACAAAATGAAAATTTTAGAAAAGATTTTTTTGGCCCCATTTGACTTATTGGAGTATAATTTGACTTATTGGAGTAAGATTTGAGGTTTAGAAGTGAAAATTTTTAATTTCGGTATAATTTGGAGTAAAAAGGTAAAATGGTAATTTTGCCACCCCATGGGCAAAATTGTAATTTTCCACCACCAGGACATATTTCCAGCACATGGTCTTCCTTTATCCTCATTTTGACCATTGACTAATTGTGTGGTGGAGATAAAAAGGATTAAAATTTTTAAAATTTTAAAAACGGGCCAATGACATGATGCCATGTGTCATACCTTTATTATTTTATTATTTCTTTATAAAAAGGCATAAAATCAGCCCATCTTCCACCCCATGGCCGGCCAAACCAGC
>NC_030851.1:20906956-20982201 GCF_000208745.1 Theobroma cacao | reverse complement strand
ACTTTTCTTACCAATGGATGGATTTTGCTTCATGTTTTTCAAGGTAAAAATTCAATTATAATTTTTTTTAACCAATAATGTTAAAAAATTCAGCTTAAAATCAATAATCAGATTATAAAACTATTCAAAGTAAGTAATAAGGCTTTCCAAGGCATGAGTCACTATAAATGGACTTTTCTTGCCAATCGTTGGCTTTCGCTTCATGTTTCCAGAGGCAAACATTCAATTATAATATGTTTTAACCAAAAATGTAAGAAAATTCAACTTAAAATCAATAATGAGCTTAAAAACCATTTAAAGTGAGTAATAAGGCTTTTGAAGGCATGAGCGATAATAAATGGAATTTTCTTGTCAGTCGATAGCTTTCGCTTCACGTTTCTTGAGGCAAACATTCAATTACAATCTCTTTTAACCAAAAATGTAAAAAAATTCAGCTTAAAATCAATAATCAAATTATAAAACCATTTGAAGCGAGTAATAAGGCTTTCGAAGGCATGAGTGACTATAAATGAACTTTTCCTGCCAATAGAGGGTTTTAGCCTCACGTTTCTTGAGGTAAACATTCAATTATGATTTGTTTAAACAAAAAATATAAAAAAATTCAACTTAAAATCAATAATGAGATTATAAAACTATTTAAAGCAAGTAATAAGGCTTTCGAAGGCTTAGGTGACTATTAATGGACTTTTCTTGCCAATGGATGGTTTTTGCTTCACGTTTCCCAAGGTAAACATTCAATTATAATCTATTTTAACAAAAAATGAAAGAAAATTCAACTTAAAATCAATAATGAGATCATAAAACCATTTAATGCAAGTAATAAGGCTTTCGAAGGCATGAGTGACTATAAATGGACTTTTCTTGTCAATGGATGGCTTTCGCTTCATGTTTCTTGAGGTAAACATTCAATTATAACCTTTCTTAGCCGAAAATGTAAAAAAATTCAAATACTGCTCTTATTACCATTATCGTACGTCCTTCTTTTATTGACCTCAAATACAATCCATAGTCTACAAAATTTTAATTAAATTTTTTTTGATAACCATGGGTTCAAATCATAATTCCACCAAATGAATAAATTCTTACGGACCTAACAGTCCAGCTCCACCTTCCTCCATCCTTAGTCGGAGGAATATATCATTATGTTGACCTTTCACTAGGAGCATTTGCTTAAAAATCTTCCCACTAATGGTTTGTGTCTCGGG
This sequence comes from Theobroma cacao, assembly GCF_000208745.1. NCBI lineage: Eukaryota > Viridiplantae > Streptophyta > Magnoliopsida > Malvales > Malvaceae > Theobroma > Theobroma cacao. The sequence goes on along the minus strand of NC_030851.1, from coordinate 20,980,996 downwards.
TGGCATCTCAAACTCGAGCAGCGATACCATTTATGCCCTTTACATGACGATAGCAAAAGGGTAGGTTACTAAGAATAAGAGTTCATCTAGCTTCCTGTCTATGACTTGTGCTGCAGTCACAAACCATAGACAAGACTCTACAATAACTTCGACAACTCCGCTGACTGATATGAGAATCCCTAAGACTCGACTAAACCTAGAGCTCTGATACCATCTTTGTCATAGCCTAAATCTTGGGCTATGATCGGCCCATGGGCCCAATAGGCATAGCCCACTAAGCCCAAGCAAGCTTTTTTTTTTTTTGCAATCCTAATCATCATTCTCAACTAAAAATATTTCAATAACATTTTATAGTAACCCAATACTCACAATTGTATTGTGCTAACATAGTATCACTCATTTGCCACCTCACAGTGGCTTCAGTAATCAAATATACATATTTGATTTTTAACATGAATCTTATTGGTTTTCATTACTTATACATGTTCACAAGCATAAAACTCTTGACCATGAACGAAGTGACTCTGGGTGAAGATACAGCTATTGAGTTGCCATAGTACCTACCAAAAAGATGAGCATACGTGGACCGCTTAATCTAGGTCCCAACTGCCTTTGAATCTGAAAACATGAGGTTTAAAAACGTGAGTACAAACTCAGTGAGTGAACATAAGAAGGGAACAAGCAATCAGTAGGAAGAATTTGGAAATCATGATGCACTTGTTTCAAAAACAATGCAATTGATTTAGTTTCTTACTAAAAACCCCTCATTTCACACTTTGATCAATAACCTCATAGTGTTGCAAAAACTCAAGATCAATCCATGAAATTAAATGGGTGAAAAATATGTCAAAATCAAGCAAGACAACAAGCATGGCAGCAAGTTTCTCACTATAGTGAAGTTCATTCTCGCTGCAGCGAGATTTAGGTGGCCAAAATAGAAAGTTTCTCGCTGCAGCGAGAAATAATGTTAGTTTGTATGTGTTTTAGTTTTTCTAATATATCTCCCACTACAAAAGTCCAATTGACCTGATTGTTGGACCATTAGAAAGCTAAGAAACAGGGATACAACTTTTATGTTTACCATTGTCCCCAGTTTGGACGGAAATAAGGTGAAAATCTTAACCAAAGTGAAAGCACTGCATTAGAACCTGAGAGTTTCTCGCTGCAGTGAGTTGTTGGCTGCCAAAACAGAATGTTTCTTGCTGCAGTGAGAAGCATGGCACCTAAGTGTAAAAAGGACCTCCTTTGCACTAAAAATCCATTTGGTGTTGCAATAAAAATCAATTTGCAAGAAAATGGGAAATTCTCAAGATTCATCATGCCAAATTTCACAAGCATTACAACCATATACCATATTCATGAACTTTTATTTCACAAGCATTTATATACTTATACACATAAATAAACACCAATACCACCATCATCTCACCCAGCTCATGTGCATCCCTCCACATCATGCACATAGCTGGAGTCATCATGTGCATCTCTCTAGATCATGCACAGTCAGTGCCATCGTGTACATCCCCCTACATCGTGCACACAGGCACTATCATCATCCATCTCCCTCACCATAGTCATCACTGGCATGTGCATCCCCCCACATCATGCACACGCACGGTTATAATTATCACACAATATCAATTATCAATGCACAACATATATATATATATATATCAACATAATGTAGTAGTGCATGAATCCATAACAGCCACATGTCACAACATAGAGACAATTTATCAAGGGCTTGTTCCCAAGGCACACGTTTTTAAGAAAAGTTGGATAAAATCATTCAAAGGTTTTGTTCAATACATTCACATTCCCAAAATAATTTTGAAATGCAAGTTCACTCACCGGTCTTGTTGAATTTTTTGCTTGACTCTAACCTCAACTAATGCTCCAAATGGACATGTGAGGCCTTGTTGGAACCTACACACACACAACATCACAACCAACCGAAATTGGCATTAATATAATTACAAAAGCTCTTTCTTAAATCAAGTTCCACTAATTATTCCTAACTACCTTCCAATTGCCATTAAATGGCTATCTATTCTTTCTACTCTAGTAACTCCAGAAATAAATAAACAAACCTCAATAATAAAACAACTCACAACTCCAATTACTAGCCATTATCAACAACTTAAAATCAATCCTCATTCATCACTCACCTTGGTGGATTTGTAGTTGAATTCCTTCTCAAGAATACTCAAACTATCATGGAAAGTCTCTCTCTTTCTCTCTCTCTCTAAAATTTTTAGCTAGTGAGAGAAAGTATTGAGCAAAGACTTTTTAAGGATTTTAAGGTGAGAGAGTGAAAGAGAACAAAAGGTTCCATGACGAAGTGCTCAAAAGCATGAAAATTGAAGCTAGAAAGAGAAAGTTATGGAAGTTGCAAAGCAAGCTTCCATGGAGGATAAAAGGAACGTGAAAAGGGAGGAGGAAGAAGAAGGAGAAGCTACTGGAGCTCAAATATTTATGCTTCAAGTTAATCCAAATTTCCATCAAAATTACCAAAATGCTCTTAACATGGTGGTTTTGTTTTCCTCCCATCCTTTGTGCAACCTTTTTGCTCTTTTGACACCGAAACAAAGTCCATAATAGTCTAAGGGTACTCAAGTTCACAAAACTTAAAAATTTAGACTTGAGATGCAAAATGACCATTTTGCCCCTACCATTGAAATTATCATTATTTTTATCTTTTTCATTTATTTACCATCATAAACATCATTTATTCATTCCTTAGGCCTATTTAGATCTTAATAGCATAAAAAAACCCACTCGTAGGAGCTCACCAAGAGAAATTACGAAATTACCCTTAGTCTGCATTATCGCGTCTACTTCTAGTTACGTGTCTATAGAGGTTGAGATTTCACAGGTTCACTTTTGAATTACCCTTTTAACTAGGTACTTAACCTCAATTGGCATTTGTAAACTTTATTAGCCACCATATCAAAATACGGGGTACTACAACAATAATGCTACATATTGCATGCAATCATTCTCACCATAATAAATCAATTTAGGCTTCAAATTATAGCATGAAGCTTACCACTTGGTTTGAGCTTGGATTTCACCCAACAAAATTCATAATTTCCTCACACCCATGGCCACCATAGCTGCCACAAAATGATGCACTCATTATTTTTCCAAGGATTTAACCAACCATGAGCTTAAAAACACAAAATCCTTACCTTATGTTTCTTGAATTACAAAACTAAGCTTTTTCATCCTTCCTTTATTTTTCTTTCTTCTTCTTATAGGGTTTAGATATGCTGGAAATTGTGGTTAGAAGCTATAGGTTTAGTGCCCAAGAAGTTTGGAGAAGAAAGAAGTAAGAAAAGAAAGGAAATGAAAAGAAAACAAGGAAAAGAAATTGAAAAAAACTCCACTTCCAGGTGGTGAATGAGAAGATGGCGTTGGAAGCTTCAAGAATGAAGAAGAAAATATCTTGTTGGGAGGGTAAGGACAGTTATGGCTGATAAGGATGAGAGTCAAAGCTTCTTTTGGAAGCTTTGACCAAACTTTATGCAAAAGTACCGTTTTGCCCTCTAAGTTTCTTTCCTTTTTAATTTAGACCTCTCAACACTCATTTAACTCCAATTTCCTTTTATTATCTTCTTCTACAGATGTACAAACAAAGTGTAAAGTTTGTACTCCAATGCGGTGTCCTCATAATATTTAAAATATTTATTTACTCATGTTATCTTTATTTAATAAAGACACGCGGGCCCCATTAACGTCATTTTTCTCTGAAATTTTTTCGTTCTTCTTCTCCCCCACTTAGATTGACCATATGCTCCTCCTTCATGGAAAAATTTGACACTAAATAAAATATTATTTTATTTCAAAAATTTATTCTTGTCTTCTTGGAACCCAATGTTGGCTCCATTAGTTTTTGATGATAATAAAACATTCCCATTTATTTGTATCTAATACCTTTACTTAAGTGTGCAGAAAATTAATACATAAAATTAATTTCTTAAATCTTTAAAAAGTATTTTTGAAAGAAAAAGAGGGATAAAATCAATAAGATGTAACTGAATAACAAAGAGGAAGTTTGTTGGTTAAACAAGGAAGAACATTGGTTGACCAAATTTCAAATTGGAGAAATGTCGGGCTGAAGAGTTTGAGAAACAGAACCAACTTAGTCAACCAAGTCAGTCGACTAAGAGGCCTCTGCCAGAATCTGCAAACCAAAAACAGAATCAACTTAGTCAACCAAGTTAGTCAACTAAGAGCTTTCTGTTTGCAACTTGAACTAGAGGACTACAAGACAGATTAACGGCTAGAACTCATCTTCAACTGTTTTCAACGAGCATAAACTGCTCAACTGCCATCAGAGTTGCATCTCTAAGTATAAAAGGGTCTTCCAACAATGAGAAAGAAGTTTTTTTGAAGCTTTGAATGAGATTTGAGTTATAGAAAGTTGAAAACTAGAAAAGCTTCACTGCACTTGTCGCACCTCAACACCTACTCTTTGCATTTGTGATTAGCACTCAATCTTATACCAATCAGATCATCTAGTAATCATAGGTACTTTCTTTTACCACTTCTTCTTGTATACTGTAATACCCCATACTTTGATATGGTGACAAATAAAGCTTATCGGATGCGAATTGATGCCAATTATAATGTTTAAAAGTGATGAAAGATGAAAGGAATAGTTTATGATAAAATATTTCGCACGCAAGGAAATAATAATAAAATAATAATATTTTTATCGAAAGAGAATTTATGAGATAAAAGGTGATTCGGAAGTCAATTGAGGCATAATATAGGATTTTAGGTACCAAGGAGACAAGAGGAAATTTTTAAAATAAAATAATATTTTATTAATAAAATAATATTAAAATATTAATATTTAATCGAATGTTGAAATCAAAATCAGTCATGAAGAAGGATCATATGGTTGATCCAAGTGGGGGAGAAGAAATACAAATAAATTTTTGGAGATGAACGACGAAAGTGAAATACGCGTGTTTTACTAAGTTGAGCTAATGCAGATAAGTAAATATTTAAATATTATGGTAATACTGCGTTGAAGTGCAATTTTGATATTTTGGTGGTACACGTACAGAGGAATGAAGATAGATGAAAATAAAAATTTTTAGACGTATCAAAAGGATCGAATTTAAAATATAAAGGTTGAAGGATTATGTAATGGAATTAAATGGGAGAAATAAAATAAACAAATAGTAAAATAATAATACAAGTATGTATATAAAAATAAATAAATAAATAAAGACCAACATGGGCAGCCGCCCATGTGGTCAATAAAAAGAGTAAAAAAACTCTTTATTTTATATGATGGAAGGGGGGCCGACCATGTGGAATAAGTTGAAGGAAGAAAAAAAGAAAGATGAGGGGGGGGGGGGGGCGGCCATATTGGAAAACAAATGGAAAAAAAAATATATATATAAATAAGTAAATAAATAAAGTAAAGAAGAAGAAAGAGAGAAATTGGTTAGTGGAAGAGAAGAAAAAGAAACAAAAAGAAGACATCGAGCATAAAAGAGCAAGAAGAGTAAAAAGAAAAGAAGAGAAAGCCGAGTGGTGAGAAAGAAAGGGAGAGGAGAAAGAGCTGAGTTGAGAGGGCGGTTTTGCTGTCATTTAGGGAGGAAAAGAGAGCTATTTTTCTGTCAATTTAAAGGTGAGAGGAGCAGCTTTAGCTGCTGATTTTGAAGGCTAAAAGGTGTGGTTTTGGTTGCTGATTTTGAAAGCTGAAGGTGCAGTTTTGGCTGCTGATCTTTGAAGCTTTGGCTGTCAAGTTTTGAGGGAGGAAAGGAGCAGCTTAGCTGCAAATTTTTGGAGGGAGAATAGAGTAGCTTAGCTGCTGATTTCTGAGGAAAAATAGAGCAATTTGGCTACTGATTTTGATGTTGATATGAGCAACTTTGGTTGCTAAAAATTTTTGGTTGAAATAAGTAAGAAATTGTTGCCGACGGTGAGAGGGAGAGAGAGGAGGAAGTTGTGGCCAGCTTGTGTATGTAAGAAAGGAAAAAGAAAGACAAGCAAGGTGCTGCTGACCAGCAGGAGAGAGGAGAAAGAGAAAGAGAAAAAGGAAAAGAAAAGAAAAGAAAAAATATATATATATTATAATGATGCTAGAATAAAATAATATATATAGATATATTAATTAAGTGGGTTTCAATATTTTGGAAAAATAAATAAGTGGTGCAATGTGGTGAAAGACTGAAGGAAATAACGAACAATCGTTAAAAAGGAGTAGCTCGATACGTCTTTGAATTAATAGTGACGTAACATCCCGTTATTGTGAGGTGAGTAGGGGGTGCCAATTTTAAACTTTCCATAAATATATATCTATACGTATGATTTATTTTAAACGTAAAAATTGTGGATAACATGTGCTGGTAGCAATCTTAGGAAATTATGATTGCAAATTATGTTTAGAAATTGTATTGAATATATATATGTATAAATTATATGTAAAGTGTTTTAAAAATCGGGAAGCAAGCCCTTCACACTGTTTTACATCAAAATGTGCCTTATATATATGTGCAGTGTGCATTCATGGTTATATTGCTTATTCACCATGCAAATTATTGTTCTGAAATTCATGTATCAATATATTTTGAGAAAATGATAGATTTTATCATACCTTGTGACGAATGCTTTGGAAAATGATTTTGAGATGAGCTTTTAAGGACATAACACAATTGCAAAATGGTTTTACAAACTGAGAGCATCGAGAGTAGGTCGGATGTCACATCGATTAAGTGTGACCCTCGTGCACGAGTGAGCTCTAGCTAGAGAACCATTGGATCGCCAACGGGCGGTTAGACGTGGTTGGGGCTACGACCTGTGATATATGTATGTGTGACTAGGCCACCAGATTATTACGCGGTTGTGACCGCTTGATTCTCTGGTATCCGCCAACATCGTGAGACTGCCATGGCACATGGGAATCCGGTGGAAGCAATGCTCCCGAATTTTATTACATGGTAGTGGGACCACGGGTTTACTTTCATTCCCTACTCGAGAGTGGCATCTCTGGGTTTACAAACTCATATTTCTTTGCATGGTGAAAACGAAATTTAAAAGGTTTTCTTGTAGCTCCCCTTATCTTTACAGTGGAATGGATTTTAACTCCTTGAGTGCGAGGTGATTTGTGATTTACGTATGAGTTTAATTAACATTTGATTTCATGGGATCTTGTCGAATATATTGATTTGATTTGAGTAAAATGTTAATTGATTTTGACGACAGAATTTTCTTTATGTAAAATTGTTTTAATTCAATATTTTAAATGATTGACTCGAATAAGGTTATTGATTTGCTTTGTAGCAAAACTTTTTATCTACCTTGGTTGATTTACTAATTGAAGTGTTTACAATGCGTAAGAAATCCTCGATTTTTCATATCAGGCACAAACTCCTGTTGGAAATAAATTATTTTTATAATCCTGCATTTTAATATTCAACTGATTTGCTATTTGCTTGTTTCCCATCTATCCTTTGCTCACGGAGTTGATGATCACTGAGTTTATGAGACTCACACCCCTCTTTTTTCCCCCTTTTGCAAACAGGGATTGGTCTAGTGTGAAATCGTCGGCTCATACGGTCCATTGCAGATAGGTAAAGGCATCTCATAGCATTTTATCCCAAGTCGCTCCACTGTTAGAGGTTGAGTTGTAGTACTTGGTTTTACTGTGTAAACAAATATTAGTTTTGATATAAATGAAAATTTGGGATTTTTTTGAACTCAATGTATTTAATTGTGATATCATGACTTAAAGTCAAATTTTAATGGCTATGCTTGTTGTTGAATTCACGTTATGAACATATATGGTTTAAACATTAATATGGTTTAGTAAAAGTGTACAATGAGTTATTGAGAAATTTTATTAAGGCTTGTTCGGGACTTGACGGGATGTTCCGAAGGTCTCAGACGCCAGTAGCAACCGAGGAAGGGTCGTTACATATACTTAGAGTGAGGGAGTCACTCTAAGGGGTTGTTCAAGCTTGGGAAAGCTTGAATGTTATAGGTTGTGATTGAGCCTTGGAAAACCACTTTAGGTTTAGTTTAGCTCGGAAAAACTAATGTAAAGGTTGTGGCTAAGCCTGCGAAAAGCCATTGTAAAAGCTTGGTGGAAGCTTGTGAATTTCACCGGATTCTTAGTGAATTGTTGAAAAAATCCTTAGTTGGATAATCAAGGTAGTGGATGTCGGTCTTGGACCGAACCACTATAAATTGCTGTCCATTGTCTATTTTGTTTTTACTTTCCTTGTTTTGGAAATTAGTTCTTCATCTTGTCAAGAGCCAAATTTGTGCTATTCACCCCCCTCTAGCACATATTAACGGGACCAACACCCAAAATACCTTATTATGCCTCAATTCACTTCCGAATCACTTTTATCTCACAAATTCTTCCATGATAAAAACATTATTATTTTATTATTATTTTCTCGCGTGCAGAATATTTTATCCCAAACTATTCCTTTCATTTTACATCATTTTCAAACATTATAATTAACCTCAATTAGCATCCGATAAGCTTTATTAGTCACCATGTCAAAATACGGGGTATTACAGATAACATCCATTTCTTGTTTCGAAATGCAAACATCCAATTCTAATAGGTTTAGATCATAAAGTCCAAAGATTTTGATTTATAATCATTAATAAGATTATAAATGTATTAAAACAATATTTAAAATGAGTAACAAAGCTATTGATGGCATGATTAGCTTAAAAAGGTCTTTTCTTTGGAATGAATAACATCCACATTATGTTTCCCAATGCAAACATCCAATTACAATAGGTTTTAACCATAAAGTCCAAAGATTTTCATTTATAATCGTTTATACGATTATAAATGAATTAATATATCATTTAAAGCGAGTAACAGAGCTTTTGAATGCATGATTAACTTTAAATGGTCTTTTCTTGTCAAGGGATAACATGCATTTCATGTTTCCCAATGCAAACATCCAATTATGTTAGGTTTTAACTATAAAGTCCAAAGATTTCAATTTATAATAATTTATAAGATTACAAATGAATTAATATATCGTTCAAAGTGAGTCAAAGCTTTCAATGGCATGATTACCTTAAAATAGTCTTTTGTTGCCAATGCATACCATCCGCTTCATGTTTTCTAACTCAAACATCCAATAATGATAGGTTTTAACGATAAGTCCAAATATCTCAATTAATAATCATTTATAAGATTATAAATGAATTAATTTATCATTTAAATCATTGATTAAAGCTTTTGATGACTTGATTAACTTAAAATGGTATGTGCTAGACAATTGATAGCATACACTTCATATTTCTAAATCCAAACATCCAATTATAATTGGTTTTGGTCATAAAGTCCAAATATTTTTATTTAATCATTTATAAGATTATAAATGAAGTAATACATCATTTAAAGTGAGTAACAATGCTTTTGATGGCTTGATTAACTTAAAATGGTCTTTTCTTTATAATGAATAGCATCCACTTCACGTTTCCCAATGAAACATCCAGTGACAATATGTATTAACCGTAAAGTCCAAAGATTTTGATTAATAATCATTTATAAGATTACAAATGAATTAATATATCTTTAAAGTGAGTAACAGAGCTTTCGAATGCATGATTAACTTAAAATGGTCTTTTCTTCTCAAGGGATATGTAACGAGTGCTCCTCAATTGCTACAGGCGTTTGAGACTCTCAGGAGAACCTACAAAGTCCTGAACAAGCTTTATTATAAATTCCCATTAATTCACTATACTCATTCACCAATCTATGTTATGGCTTTAAATCATATAATTCTTGTGACATGATTTGAACAATAGACATAATAAATCAACTTGACCTTTATTCCATATAACTGTAAGTAAATACATCATAGTCTAAAATCTCCAATTTAATCTTTATATTATGACCAATATCCATTTACAAAAGTAAAGGACATTACAATGACTCGACCTCTAGTAGCGGAGTGACTTGGAATAATATGCTATGAGATGCCTTTACCTATCAGTGGTGGACTATAAATGCCGATGAATGCATGCTAGGCCGATCACTATGTAAAACCCGACCCTATAAATACATGTCATAACATGCATGCACTGAGAAGCATGTTATTATGCTAAGAAAGTCCCTAAGAATAGACGAAACCCGGTATTGTACCTAACGGTACACTTGAATTGATTTAACCTCGAACTAGTTCAAATAGGAATTGTAGGATGAAATTTAATATTTTATAGTAAAGGAATGACTAAAAATGATTGTTCGGAGTTCGAGGGTTCATTTGGGGAAAAATTAAAAATTTTGATGTTCAGGGGCAAAATCGTAATTTTTCCACCCATGGACAAAATTTGAGATTTTGAGAGAATTTAGATCACATTTGACAAATTGGAGAATGGTATGAGTATAAGGGATGAAAAATATGTTTGGGCAATTTTTCAATTTTTGGGGCAAAAATGTAATTTTTGACTTTTATGGGGCCAAAAGTGTAAATTTCAAAAATTACTTCACCAAGACTTTGGATAAGTCTGAGAATTTTATCTAAGCTATGGATATGTGGGACAAGTGTATGTTGAAAATTTGGAAACAAATGGATGAAATTTTAAAAACGGACTAATGGGAAAGTGACACATGGCATTTTTTTAATGGTTTAATAATATTTTAATGAAAAGTCAGCCCATTTAAACCCCATTTTAAGTGCTGGCCGGCCATAAGGAAGAACAAGAGAGGAAATAGAGAGGAAAGGAAGAAAAGAAAGAAAACAAAGGGAAAATAGAAAAATTCAAAGGGGAATTCATATTTTTTACCCGTTTACGCGTCTAACGGTAAGATTTTTCGACTTTAGCTTGATTTCTACCTTTCTTATGCCTTTGTTTCCATTTAGCATGCTTGAGGAGAGAGATCTAAAAGTGACATCAAGGGCTTGATGAAATTCTAGGGGAGAGATTTTGAAATTTTTAGGTTTTGATTTTTAGTTAAATTGATAGTTTTAGTTAGTTAAATGTGTTTAGAAATTAAATTGGGCAAGAAACCATTAAATTTTCACAATACCCACCCTTGGCCGAATCTGTAATGAGGTACAATGATGATAATCTGATTTTTATTCTAAGAGAAATGAAGAGAAAATGATGAAAAATGGTTAAATGTGATAGAAAAACAAAGTGAAAAACTAACCAAGTTAATGTCCCATTTTTGGCCGAATTTTCCAAGGAAGAGAGTGAGCTGATTTTGGTGATTTTAGAGGAATATTGGCTGATAATTAATGGTTAGAAATATTGGAGAGAGAATGGGACAATTTAGAGCTAAAATGGAGCGCGTTAGCAATTTATCGGGTAAAGTGCCAAAATAGGTTAATACCTCGTTTAAGCCGTTTTTGGCTATTGCATTTCATACCATGCATTAGTATAGGATTTAAGTCAAATATATAGTGATTTAGCATTAATGTGATGAATTGAGTAAACTTTTGCAATGCGTCTAGGAGGAGAGCCTTCCGGTAAAGGCAAGGAAATCGTACTCGACAAGTAGTTATCGGGGCACCTAAAAAGCTTTTAGTTTGTACAAATGGTGAGTAAACTTATTATTATTGTAAATTATCTAGAGTTTATTTTTAAATGCTCTTTTTGTATTTTATGAAATGAAAACGAGATTAAAACGAGATTTTTGATGTTTTAGAAATAAATGTGACAAATAAAGATATATTGTGTTGATTATGAAATTGAGTAATTGGAGGCTGTTAACTGTCTTGAAAATTATATATTTTCCTATGAATGGCTTATGAGATATGAGTATATGTAGCTATATTTTGTAAGTGTATTGGGAAATTTATGTAAGCTGTTTTTACTATGCAAGCTGGATAAATAAATAAAAGCCACGTTATACTGTCAAAATTTTATTAAAATTGGTGGGTTAGTCACTACAGTGACGGGTTTTCGTGGACTGCCTATTAGAGGGGCACGGTAAATTCGGTTATATAGTTACTCTGATTGTAGAGGCGAGGAGGGTAACTCTTGGGGTGGTATTAGAGCTCACTTCACGTCGAACCCCCACGTGAATGTGTAACTCGGCCAACTCCAAGAAAGACTTGTTTTAAAAATAAAAATGTTTTTCACATGTAAATGTTATAACAACCTTGGTGGACTCGGTTAGATGCCTCGGTCAAGGTATCCTCGAGGATTAGTTTTGGCTTGAGCCTTGTTTTTAATAAAAGACATAAGCCTTAACAACTGTTTTGGTAAATTACAAATATTTTATGGTTTAAGAAATAAATTGAAAACATTATGAAATGGTTCGTAATTTGTTGTTTAAACTTGCCTTCATTTTACTCGTCTTTAGATATTTATGATAATGTCTGTTTACTCATTTGGATTGCAAAATCTCACCCACCTCCTTTCCAAACATTTCAGGTTTGTGGTAGCTTGTAGATACCCTATTTTGTCGAGGATTCTAGTTGACATCTCTACCACACAGACAGTAGGTTTCTAGCACCAACACTGGGTGTATTTTAGGCCACTTGTCATTGTAACAATTATTGTACATTATAACTTAGTAAATTTTTGTATGTCTGAATTTCTTTTACTTACACATTACAAAAGATTTCTTACATGTGTTTCTATAAATATTGTTTTATATAAAAATGCTATATTTTAATCAATATTTTGAATAGTGATATTTGTCTATAAATCCTTTTAAAAAAAATTATCTTTGGATTTATTTGAGCCGAAAACAATCGATAATTGTTTAAAATGGAATGTTTAACAACGATTGCTCACAAGAAAGGAAAGAAACTAATATGTAAGCCTTGCGGGGTTCCGGTTGGCATTTCGGGTAATGAGTGTCAATGAGACGTCACGGCGGTTGTCATGGGCCCGAGGGAGGTTCCAGGTCGTGACACACTATCTATAAAAGGGAAATAAGGAGGTGAGTCTCACAGACTCAGTGATCATGAGCTCCGTGAGCAGCGCGTAGATAGGTGTGAGACCTTGACCTCTATAGGCTCGAAACTAGGCAGAGACATAATAACACGAGCTAGGGGTAGTTTCTTCATTTCCTTAGTAAGCCCCTAAAAGTAAGTTTTTAAATAATATTATGGCCTAAGTAGGCCTAAGGCATAAATGAATAATGAAATATGGGTAAAATGACAAAGGAAATTAAAATGATGATGATTTCCACGGTAAGGGCAAAATGGTCATTTTTCACCTTGGGTCAAAATTTTTAAGTTTTCGTGAACCCGATCATTTCTAGACCATTATGGACTTTGTTTTAGTGTCAAAAGAGTAAAAAGATTGCATAAAAGATTGGAGGAGAACAAGCTAACTTGTTGAGGGCATTTTGGTAATTTAAGTGGAGTGGATAAGCTTGAGCTATAAATATCTCTTTTTTCCAACAGTTTCTTCATTCTCTAGTAGCTTTTCTTTTTCCTCTTCCTTTCATCTCATGTTGCTTTCATCTTCCATGAAAGTTTGATATGAAAGCTCCATAACCTTCCTCAAAATAGCTCCAATTTTCAAGCTTTTGTGCACTTTTGCATTGAACCCTTGTACTCTTTCACTTTCTCACTTTAAAACCCTTGAAAAATCTTATTTCCATACTTTCTCTCACTAGCTAGGTGTTTAAGAGAGAGAAAGAGTGAGCTTCAATAATAGCTTGAAAGTTTTTGGAAAGAATTTCAAATACAAAGCTACCAAGGTGAGTAGTGAATTAGAATTGAGTTTTAGTGTTGAAAATGATTAGTGTTTAGACTTGTGGGTGTTTTGGTAGTTGAGGTTGTTCATTCACTTTAGAGTGATTAGGATAGTGAACATAGATAGCCACTTAAATGGCAATTGGAAGCTAACTAAGAGAAAGCTTTTAGAATTTATAAGTATGTAAATTGACTTAATGGTGATGCTAATGTGATAATAGGTTCCAACGAAGCCCTATTGCCCATTTGGATCATTAGGGAAGTTATAGTCGACTAAAGGTTCAACAAAATACCGGTGAGTGAACTTGCATTTCAAAATCATTTTGGGAGATATAATTATATTTGTATGACACATTTGAATGATTTATTTCAACTTTTCTTTAAATATGTGTGCCGGGGAACAAGCCTTTGATAAAATATTTTGATGTTGTGAAAATGTGAAATGTGTAAAAGGACGGACCTATGTGCTCCTATACTGTGTTGATATATGATATATATATATACGTACAATGTTGTGTAATGATATTGACCCAGCTATGTGTGAGTAAGAGTGCGCATAAGTCGATGCTGACCCGACTATGTGCGAGTGGGAGTGAGCACAAGCCGAGCTGACCCGACTATGTGCTAGTAGGAGTGCACATGAGCCGATATGACCCAGCCATGTGCTAGTGGGAGTGCATACGAGCTGATGATGATGGGAAGGTGTGCATGATGATTGATATATATATATATATATATGTATACATACATAGATATGTGTGTTATCAAAAGCTCATGAATATGGTATATGGTTGTAATGCATGTGAAAATTTGACATGTTGAACTTTGGGAATTTATTTGTGTTTCATGTTGCTTTTTGTTATTTCAATAGGATGGCCTTTTCTTGAGGGAATGGAGACTTTTTCTTAGTGCTCTATTTCTCGCTGCAGCGAGAAACTCTCCAATTTTAAGGGTTTTTACTAGACCTGGTTCTCACTGCAGCAAGAAAGTTGCTGGAGCTTCTAGCTATAGTGAGAATGAATCTTGCTACAGCGAGAAACTTTTTGTTTTGGCCAACCAAATCTCGCTGCAGCGAGAAACTTTTTTTCCATTATGTTATCTTGCTAGTTTTTGCCATATTTTTCCATTTCAATTACACCATAGCTGATCATGGACTCCCAACATTTAAGGGTTTATTTAATAAAGTTTAAAATGAGAAATTTTAGAGAGAAACCATTAGCCAGTTGAGAAACCCTCGTTTAGCTAATAACTTGAGCCCAATCTTCGCTGTAGCGAGAATGCATTTCCGCGGTAGCGAGGACCTATCGTTTACTTGACTTGAATTGCATGAATGCTATTACAGTTTTCACTCTTCAAATCCTTGTTGAGCATGGACCCTTTCCATCAAGTGATTACTCATTTGGGGTTTACATGAGGGGTTTTGATAAGAACTAAACCAAGTTGCATTGTTTTAAAGATAAATGCATCATGATTTCTTTAAATATTCCTTATTGTTGCTTGTTCTCGTCCTTGTTTACTCATTGGGTTTATACTCACTGTTTTCAACTTCATGTTTTCAGATCAAGAGGCAGCTAGTAACTAGGTCGAGGTGCCCTTGTAGATTCGTTTCCTTGGTAGGTATCTCGGCATTCAGTAGCCGTACGTCACTCGGGTCTCTTCGCTTCGAGTCTCTTTTTTTATATGTATAGACAAAATTGATGTAAATTATTAGAATACATGTTGTAGAGAATACATGTATATTTTGACGGTTAATACCACAACGAGTTGGAAATGGTCATCATTATTCGAATTGAGATCGTGAAATATGATTTTAGTAATTTTTGATGGAATTATAAACAGGTCTTATAAGTAGGCTTGCTTGGGCTTGGTGGGCTATGTCCATTGGGCCCATGCGCCAGTCATGGCCCGAAATTTGGGTCGTGACAATAGGTAACAAGCTTATAACAGATAAGTTGAATAATAAAACCAGAATATAACATGATAATCTTAAGAAACCAAATCACAAGTAGGGTATTTATGTCTTGTAAAAATGATGCTGTAAAATCATAATGCATTACTTTCCTTGGCAAAACAATGCCAAAAACAATCGTAACAAAAACAAATTTCAATACTCGAAAATCGTCATTTCCCATCAAATTTCAAATAACCATATAAAAGCACGCATGCTCCCAAAATAAGTGTCATGTGAAAATCAACGTGAACATCCACGTGTATCAACTCAAAATCTACTTATAAAGCACTGAAAGCTTTCGTTCAAATGAGGGAGCTGCGGAAAACATTAACTCTCCACCATGCAAAAGAGTACGAGTGTAAAACTCTCAAGGTTCTCAAGTAAGTAAGCATAGTAATCACTCGTGGACCCACTTCCACGTAATAACAATCTGAGAGCTCTGCTCCACCGGATTCCCATAGCCATGGCAATCTTGATAATGTAAAAGAATTTTAGAACTTTGGTTGTTCACCTTACTCCGATTTGAATTCGAGGACGAATTCATTTTAAGTGGGGGAGATTGTAGTACCCCGTACTTTAAGATGGTGGCTAATAAAACTTATCGGATGCCCATTTGAGGTTGATTACTGAGTTAAAAGGGTAATTTAGAAGTAAGCCTATGAAACTTCGACCTCCATAGACACATAACTAGAAGTAGACGCGATAACACTGATTAGGGGTAATTTTGTCATTTCTCTTTATGGGCTCTTACAAGTGGGTTTTTTGATGTTATTAAGGCCTAAGTAGGCCTAAGGCATAAATGTATGATGAAAATGAGGATAAAAAAATGAAGGAAATAGAAATAGTGATGACTTCTGCAATAGGGGCAAAATGGTCATTTTGCACCTCGAGTCAAAATTTTTAAGTTTTTGTGAACTCGAGTACTTCTACACCATTATGGACTTTGTCTCAGTGTCGAAAGAGTAAAAAGTTGAACCAAAGGAAAGAAGAAGACAAAGTCACCTTATGGAGGGCATTATGGTAAATTATATGAGAATTGGATAAACTTAGATATAAATATCTAAAGCTTCAACAACTTCCAGTAGCTTCCAGCAACTTCTTCTTCTTCCCTAAGTCTTCTCTCCATTTCATGTTTTTATTCATCCTCCATGGGAAGGAACCTTGAAACTTCCATAATGTCACGACCCGGTACTCCCCTCGACCCCATGACAATCGCTACGACGTCCTGGTAGACATTCATTACCCGGAGTGCCAACCGGGATCCTGCAAGGCTTTAGTACCACCTTTTTCATCTCCCCTATGAGTAATCATCGCCAAACCTCATTTTTAAAGAATTTTAAGTTTTTTCCCTTTCAAAACCGTGAAAAAATAATTTTCGCCTCACAAGGGCGTTTTCATCATTTTTCCTCGAAATTTTTTGAACCCGACTAAAGATGTAGTAGATGAGTGGAAAACACATATTTCATGATTTAAAATAAATTTGGGTGTCTAAAACATTTATTAAAAATGATATTGCAACTATTTGAATAAAATAAAAATAGTCAATAAAATATTCTAATTTCTTGTAAAACAATATTTATAGAGTCATCTGTAAATAATTTTTGTAATGTAAAAGCTAAATAAATTCATAACTACTATAATACAGATAACCGAGATATGAAATTTACTTTACAATGACTCATGGGCCCACAAGGAATAAAAGTGCACCAAGGTAGTAAACCTACAGTTTTTGGAGTAGTAAAGCCGACTATAATCCTTGACGATATCTGCTATCCACAGGCTACCTCAGGCCTAAAATGGTTGAAAATGAGGGTGGTGAGATTATAAAATCCCATTAAGTAAACAGATACCATTTAAACTATCTAAAGTCTAGTAAATGGAGACAGATAAAACAGTTTAACATACTGAAATTCATCACCTTTCAACTTGTTTCAACCAAATAAAATCAATTCATATAAATCAAGTAATTAACATGGCTTATGAATTTCTTAAAACTTTGGCTCGTGCCAAAATCATTATCATACTCAGTCATCAAGGATACCTTGGCCGCGGGCTATCCCAAACCGAGTCCGCCAAGGCTATTAAAAAGTTATGTACTCATAAATCATGTTTTTATTTTGAAAATATAGTCGTTCCTTGACGTTGGCTGAGTTCGCCCTCAGGTGGTGGTTTGGCGTGAAGTGAACTCTAAAAGTTATATCTCGGGAGTTACCCTACTCGTCTCTCCAACCGAGGTAAGAATATGACTAGGTTTCGTGCCGCTATAACAGGCTAGTCCATAGAACCAGCCCACTGCAGCAAGCTAAACCCACCATACAATAAAATTTGCAATAGTATGACATGACAATTTTATCATTATCCAGCCTATCAAGGGAAGCAACAGTTTACACATTTCAACACAAATACTAATTCAGCCATTCATGCCAATATTGTCATAAGCCAATCAATTAGAACCATAAATTCACAATACATCAAATGGTCTCCAATTACTCTATTTCAAAAGCCATTATTCAATTTTAAAACAATTTTATGAAATCATTTCATTAAATCACATTTGGTTTATAAAACCAAAAAATTAATCATTTAATTCATTTTTCATGAAATTCACAAAATCGGATAAAAACCACTTTAGATAATTAAGACGATAGTAAGGTTACTCACAATACTAGGAGTTCGATATACTCCTATTCTCGATCTTCGGGCACAATCTCTTTACCCTTGTTAGAGGGCTCACCACCTATACATCATACGTGACACGAATTTCAATAAATTGTGTCAATTTATCATAAATTATTTCAGGCTCTATAAATCTATACGAATGCACGAAATGTGATGCAAAATGTCCGAATAGCCATTTAAATACGGTATTTGACCTAATTCGCACTATTCTCGGTGTAATTGGCTAAAACCTCCAATTTAACTCCAAATCGATTTCTTTCACTTTCTACACTCCAATTATACTCAAAATACCTCAATGACTGTGAATATGATTCAATTTATTAGTTCGGACCAAAAATCGCACATGTCTATACATTAGGTAAAAATTCAGATTTTCATGCTAAAATTTCCCATTAAATTTCTAGCCTCACCAATCATTAAATACCACCAAAATATCATGAAATATCATCAATTTCAGCCTCAATATCCTCCCTAGAAAATTTGGCCTCTTGTGGGTTTGTGAAGAACAAAGTAATTCCTTGCTAGAATTTCATACTTTCCATTACCAAACAACCAAAAACCCTTAATTAGCTTGAAATCTAGCAAAATCAATGATCAAAACCTCTCCTCTCAAATTTGGCCAGCATGGGTTCATCATGCAAACTTGAGTTCTAAGCATGGAAAATGAAAAAGAAAGCATGGGTAGTGTAAATCACAAGATAAAATCACAAAATTTTACCTTTATTAGCTTAATCTCTTGAAATCCCACACTTTTTCTTCAATTTTCCCACCTAGGGTTTGTGTTCTTTCCTTTTCTCTTCACTTCATGCTTTGGCGGGCCATATGGGTGAGACTTAGAGAGTTTTAAATAGATTTTACAAGGAAATTCTAGAATAATCCAAGCTTGACACATGGCATGTTTCCATTGGTCCATGTGTAATACTTATCCATTAAGCAATCTCTCTCCACCACATAAAATGTTTCAATTATCCACTATGTAAAATGTTAATGGCTAAAATCCATGGGCATGACAAATGTTAGGTGGTGTAAAATTCTAAAATTTCAACTTTGCCCCCGTAAACTTGTAAAATTATCGTTTTGCCCCTAGGACTCCAAAAATGTTAGAATTTAAATTTTTCACCTCTCAAACTCAAATCATACTCCAATGAGTCAAATGTGATCAAAATCATTTCTAAAAATTCCCATTTTACCCCTAAAACATGAAAATTCCAAATTGACTCTAATTCAACCCTCAAACTCCAAATCATCATTTTAAGTCATTCTAGGATTTTAAAATTCTCAATTTCATCTTAAGATCTCTATTTAAACTAGTTCGAGGCTTATATCAACTTAATAGTTCCATTTGGTACAATATCGACTTTTGATGATTTTTCGGGGCTTTTCAAGTATGCAAGCATATTGTCAATCACATGAAGGACATGGCAAGTACTTTATATGGTCGGGCTTGACAGCACTACCCCCCTTAAAATAAAATTTTGACCTCAAAATTTCATTTACTGAACTCAGAGAAAAGGTGGGGTATTGTCTTCTTATCTGATGTTCAACTTCCCATGTCATCTCTTCCATTCGAGCATTCATCCACAATACTTTAACCATTGGGATGCTCTTATTCATTCCTGTACGTATCCTCATATTTATGTTTACCTCACATTTATGTAGCTTCAATCTTCTTAATCATATTAGTCCATCGCGTACGGCTTAACCGCGCTATAGATTACATTTCCTTGATACCATTTCCTTAACTATCTCCCAAAGTCTCTTATGTCCACGCAACTCAGCCTCTAATGGGATTTCTTATCATTACGCTACCTTTATCACTTGTCAACAATCAATAATTCCCCCTTCAGAATACTCTTTCCATATTACAACTACTTCCAAATCAAATTTTCTCCTAAAGGGGTGTGCACTACAATTCATATTCAAGCATTTCATAATACATAAAGATCAAACACCTTTTATTTACCCGCATATATATTTAACATCACAGATAATTCAAATTTGATAACCATTAGTAACCATATTCTCAAAAAGAAAACTCCAGTACTTTCATGATCAAGTACTTATTAAGTAGATCTCGTCTATTACCATGATATATTTAAATAAATAAACTTACTTTTGGATGTATCCTTATGGACTTAATCAATCCTTATAATTCCTAGGTCATAACCAACTTGTTAGTTATACGTCACATACAGACATATCTAACTTGTGATTCCTCAAATTTTACTCCAAACACTAGATCTCATGGCCTTATTAGTTTATCAATCTGAAAATGAAAATAAACATTTATCTCCTCTCAAGTACACTATAAAATCAAAGTATCATTTCTCAAAATATTTCTAGTATCAACTTTCTCCAGCCCTTTTTACCTTAGAAGATTAAATCCATAATCATCCATTTTAAGTCATGGGCTTATGCCAATCAAGGTAAATTTTCACACTTTCGATTACATGAATTTGATTGCACATATTCCATTCTCATATGAGAGTTAACCATTAGTTGGCATCGTCCCTAAACAACACGTATTATATAAATCAAATTTTTATAGTCAAAGTTCAAATTGGAGTAATTCAACCCTTACTTGTACATGAGTACTTGAATTTTCAAATCATCATTTCTTTTCTAAGTAGATCTTTACAGTCCTCGTAGCGTATTTCTATTCCCTTACACATTATAGTGTCATTTAATCAAACTGTATCACCCTCATTTTCTAAACATTCGGAACACAATTCAACCTTTGCCTACCATTATCAAGTACTTTGCCTTGATAATTACTTAAAAATAAATTGAAACTTGTGGGGAAGTACATTTCACAATTTATGTTTTGTGTCTACAATTATGTCGAGACCAGAACCTCATCGGGTCCATAAAACAGTAGGATAATCATTGCCTCAAACCAGTATTTCCAAGTATACTTATGCTTGTATCCCATCCTCATACTTATGTGACATGTCAGTCATGAGTCTAACTTGACTGTATAGCCATTTGCTCCTTAAACTTTAATGTTTTCTCATTGTGAAAAGTCTTTCGAATTTATCACATCAAAGTATTCATAAGGTGGATACATATCCATATTTTATAGTTCAAGGTCTAACACAGCAAACACTGTCTCATCATTAAAGTTCTACCCTAATCTATCGATCATAGCTCACTTGCACACTTACCTATACATTCCTGGGTTACTTATAAGCCACTCATGGCCATCTAACTTTTGACCTTTTGTAGTAAGTGAACCTAATATATTCTCTTATGCTTTTCCATACGCTTCCTTTAATAAAGTTCCATTGAGAACTTAAACAATCCAAGGCTTATCTTCAAAGTCACTCATAACTTTAGTCGTTCATTGCATGCTTGATAACACTTTAGCTCACTAACCCCACTGGACATTATTACAAAATCTCCCAAGGAGTCCATGTTCTTAATTCGGATCATACCATCTAACCTAATATAATTGCATTAATTATCCTTAAGTCCTTATGCTCAGCCTATCAACATCCATATCTCCCCCTCTTTCATGTTATTGGCTTTGTTAAAGTATATATGGTTTTTTAACCTTTCACACTACATTATACTTTTATGCCAAGGCACTCTCAATTTCATGTCAAACCTATTGTCATGTAACCATAAATTAGGGTAAGCTCCCCTATGGAATATCTCCTTCCATATGATGCATGGGGATCACAAGATGTATAACTCCAAGTGTATGCCTACATATTGATAATCTCCATATATTTCATGATCATGGAAACCACAATTTTCAAAACTATCTTTTTATCGCAAGTTTGCGATTGGAACATTAATCTCCACATATGCGTATACATGCACATTCAAATGTCCATATTTCTCATTATGTATATGGGTCTCTGTTTTCAAATACCTTCAGACTAATTTTGTCACGACCCAAATTTCAGGCCATGACCGACGCATGGGCCCAATAGACGTAGTCCACTAAGCCCAAGCAAGCCTATTAATTTGTTATGTTCATCATCCCATCAAATATTGCTAAGTCACAAATTATAACTTTAAATCAAAATAGTAATAGACATTTCCAACTCGTATTGGCATTACTCATTTAAAATATATATACATTGTCTACAACATGTATCTTAATAATTTTCATCAAGTTTGTCTATACATCTAAAAAAGAAGACTCGATTTCCAGCGAAGGGAGTCGAACGAATGTACAGCTACTGAATGCCGAGACACCTACCAAAAGATGGATATAAGTCTAAAAGGACACTTCGTCCTAGTTACCTACTGCCTCGTGATATGAAAACATGAAGTTGAAAATGGTGAGTATAAACCCAGTGAGTGAACAAGAAAGGGAACAAGCATACCATAAGGAATCTTTAATGAAATCATGATGCATTCTTTTTCAAAACAATGCAATTTGTTTCTATTCTTATTAAAAACCCCTCATCAAGCCTTTAAATGTTTAATCATTTGAAAATCATGGACCCATACATAACGAACCATTTGAAGAATGAAAACTTCAATATTACACAAGCAAGTCAAACACGACAACGAATCTTCACTGCAGTGGAAAGGCATTCTCGCTGCAGCGAGAATGAATTTTCGTTGCAGCGACGTTGGGATTTAGTTATTAGCCGAACGAGAGTTTCTCAACTAGCCGAGGGTTTCTCACTAAACCTCCCCATTTTAAACTTAACTCATCTAATCCTTAATGTTGGAAGTCCATGCTCCGATATGGTAGCAAAGAAGTGAAAGATAGGGCAGCAATTGGACAAGATAAGAGACCAAAACAGAAGGTTTTTCAATCTCGCTGTAGCAAAATTGTAACCCAAAAACAAAAGGTTTCTCGTTGCAGCAAAATTTCGTTGAGGAAACAGAGAGTTTTTTGCTGCAGCGAGATTTTTTTTCGCTGCAGTGACTATCTCGCTGCAGCGAGAACCAGTTATGGTGAAGGTTCTCAAACCCAAGAGTTTCTCGCTGCAGCGAAAATGATTTTCGTTACAGAGAAAACAGAGCAACAAGAGAAAAGTTTCCTCTCACTCAACAAAAGGCTATCCTGCTAAATCAACAAAATCAACATACAGCACATGAAAATTTCCAAAGTACAATGTATCAAATTTCTCATATATGTCGATCATATATCACATTCATAAGTTTTCATTTCATAAGTCTAGATATGCATAATTACATAGATAAACATCAACATCATCATAATCACACCCGACTCATGTACATCCCCCCCACATCGTGCACATAGCCGGCACCATCGTGTGCATCCCCCCACATCGTGCACAATCAGTGCCATCGTGTACATCCCCCCACATCTTGCACACGGGCACTATCATCATCCATCTATCACGCCACCATTATCACCAGCATGTGCATCCCCCCACATCGTGCACACACACGGTTACAGTCATTATACACAATATCATTCATCATGCACAACACACACATTTATATATCATCATACTACAATAGTGCATGAATCCATAGCAATCACATATCACAACATAAAACCATTTTGCAAAAGCTTGTTCCCAAGGCACTTGTCTTTGTGAAAAACTTGATGATTCATTCAAATGGGTGGCAAATACATTATATTTCCCAAAACAAGTTTTGAAGGCAATCCACTCACCATTTGATTGTAGAGCCTTTAGATGACTCCAATTCCCCTAATTGTCCAAATGAGATGATGGGGCCTCCTTAGAACCTAGGATCACATTAGCATAAGTAATAGGTCAATTTACACACTATGAACCCTAAAAGCTATCTCTTAGCTAGCTTTCAATTGCCACATTAAATGGCTATCTATGTTCACTATCTTAATCACAAAAAAATAATAAGCATAGTCAACAACAAAATAGCTCATAAATCCCAATTACTAGCCATTTTCTGCAGCTAAAAACCAAGCTTAATTCAACACTTACTCTAGGGCTCCTTTGTAGTCAAATTCTCTTCCAATTGCTTCCAAATTAGTGGGGTAATTCTCTTTTTCTCTCTCTAAAATGCTCAACTAGTGAGAGAAAGTATGAAAACCAGATTTTTTTGAAGGGTTTTAAAGTGAAAGGGTGAAAGAGCATAAGGGTTTATGGAAGAGTACACCAAAAGCATGAAAAATAGAGCTAGAGAGAGAAAGTTATGGAAGCTTGAAGAAAACTCCCATGGACGAATTGAAGAAATGTGAGAGAGGAGAAGGGAAGAAGAAGACCAGCTGCTGGAAATTCAAGAAGGTGCTAGAAATTTCAAGATATTTATAGGCCAAACTTATCCATTCCCATAAAATTACGAAAATGCCTTTCCACCAATTAACTTATTCTCCTCCAATCTTTTATGCAATCTTTTTGCTCTTTTAACACTGGGACAAGATCCATAATGGTCTAGACATGTTTGGGTTCATAAAAAAAACTTAAAATTTTAACTCAAGGTGAAAAATGACCATTTTACCCCTACCGTGAAAATCATCAAAATTTTGGTTTTCTTTTCATTTTACCCCTGATTTCACCATCCATTTATGCCTTAGGCCTACTTAGGCCATAATATTATTAAAAATCTTACTTTTATAGCTTACTAAGGAAATGACAAAATTACCCCTAGCTCATATTATTACATCTATGCTTAGCTACAAGCCTATAGAGGTTGGGGTTTCACAAATTTCTCTTTGTTCATTTCCAATTATATTTTTAAGTTTCCTTGTAGTATATATCATTGCATCATAGTGTCATCTCCATTGAATTATAATCTATTATGTGTGTATGCTTTATAATCCCATTGATACTTCAAAGATTTATCTTAACTTGATCATTGCATCTTATGCAATACCACAATTCCTAAGAGTCATCCTTTTTCCTCGATTATTCTTCATGCCTCTATACTACCTTGTATCCTTCTTGTATTCCAATATTGATTTGTCACTTAAAACTCAGACTCATTTGAATCATGTATGCCTCAAGCATCTTTGAATTCCAATTTCCATAATATATTAGGAAAGTTTCATTATCTGACTTCATTATCAAGGTCAACTTCAATCATCCTTTGTTCCACTCTTTCATATGAATATAACATCATTCTTCCTTAACCACTTTATAAATTGCACTTGAAATTGCAAAACTTGAAACTAGATTCTCCTTAAGTACTTTTCAATATTAATACTAATATCACTCTCAACTTACAGTTTCCTTTTTATAACCGCATAACTTAGTGCTTGCTTTCACGAGATCTATGGTAGAACTTCTCTTGAGTATTTCCTTGGGGATATCTATCTTAAACTTATGTCTCACAACATGTAATCACTTAACCCGTAACTTAACCATTTATGTGGCATCCCCTTCGGGGCCTACTCTGAGGTATTGTTACGTCTGGGTCCCCATCACTTGACTTACTCGCATACGCTGCGCCTAAGGGCGGCACGATAGGCCCTGTAGGACCTTTTCACCAAGTTTCGAATCCCCAAACCTTATGCTTCCCCCCCCCCCCGAAGGGAACGCCTTTAACCATTTCAGCTTTATATCCATATAATCAACCTTGTGTTGTTACTAGCCCCTTTTTATTCAACTGAGTCGAGACAAGAATTATAAACTCTCATAGCAACACTTTACATTAACTCATTTACCATACCACACTTGTAATTCGTTATTCATACTTCATCACTTAACATTGATATTCCTCATCGATATCTCATACCTTCATCTTTCTTTACACTTATATTCACAATCCTCATATAATCAAAAATCCACTATAAGTGTCACTTATAAACTTTCAAACTTGTAGCTGCAACTGAAATTTCAAATTTCACCTTTTCCATAAGAAATTTTGAAGTCACTTATCAAGTATTGTAGTTGCCCGTATCATTGATGAATTTCTACGTCAATTCTCAGTAATTATATAAGGCAACTAAGCACACCGCTAAGGTGAATGCCCCTCCTCAAAGATTATACCACTAATCCACTTCTGTCCTACCAAAAAGGTTCCCATATACATATATCCAGTCATTTAAACAACTACTTTATTTACATTATATAAAATAAAAGTTAACTCTTAATTCCTTTATCTAGGTAGTTACTATTTCATTTATACTACATCTATCTAGAGTTAAAGTAGTACAACTTCAACAAAACACTAAGTGTCTTTAGGGTCATCATCACCCTGATCCTCTTTCGGATTCTCTTGGAGCTTTCTTTCTTTTTTTTTTTCGAGCCTGTTGGAGTTTCCTACATTCCTCAATTTCTTTCAAGATGAAATTTCTTATGCCTTCATTAACGTCGTTACTATTAACACTTTCATCAGTCTCACTAGTACTAGTGTTTTCCTTTATCCAAACCTTCACTCCCAAATCCGATGGAGTCCAATTAATAGGAACTCTAAACGGATATCTTTCAAGATTACTGGGTTCAGAACGACATCGGCTTTCAGCAGAGGAATCTATTGATCCCTCACTAATACAATGTGAGGTATCGAAATCATTGTCTCTCCTAGGCATAGCAAGTGCAATCCGCGCACCACAACCTATACGTAACCAAATTGTAATTTCTTGATCATTTATATCCCACAAGGACAGGTAGGTTTCTATATGCAGATGTATCTATTCAACAAAATCTAATCTAACTTAACTTAACATTGGGCCACATTGACACTGTAGTTTTTTAAAACAACTTTAAAACCAAATGTTCTGACCTTTAAAACCAAATGCTCTGATACCACTCGAATTATCACGACCCAGTACTTCCCTCGAGCCCATGACAACCACCGCGACGTCCCGGTAGACATTCGTTACCCGGAGTGCCAACTGAAAGCCCGCAAGGCTTTAGTACCATTTTTTTATCTCCCCTGTGAGTAATCATTGCCAAACCTCGTTTTTAAAGAATTTTAAGCTTTTTCCTTTTCAAAACCGTGGAAAAATAATTTTCGCCTCACAAGGGCGTTTTCTTCATTTTTCCTCAAAATTTTCTAAACCTGACTAAATATGTAGTAGATGAGTGGAAAACACATATTTCATGATTTAAAATAAATTTAGGTGTTTAAAACATTTATTAAAAATGATATTACAACTATTTGAATAAAATAAAAATATTTAATAAAATATTCTAATTTCTTGTAAAACAATATTTATAGAGTCATCGGTAAATAATTTTTGTAATGTAAAAGCTAAATAAATTCATACGTACTATAATACAGATAACCGAGATATGAAATTTACTTTACAGTGACTTGTGGGCCCACAAGGAACAAAAGTACACAAAGGCAGTAAACTTACAGTTTTTGGAGTAGTAAAGCCGACTATAATCCTTGACGATATCTGCTATCCACAGGTTACCTCGGGCCTGAAATGGTTGAAAATGAGGGTGGTGAGATTATAAAATCCCAGTGAGTAAATAGATACCATCTAAACCATCTAAAGTCGAGTAAATGGAGACAGATAAAACAATTTAACATACTGAAATTTATCACCTTTCAACTTGTTCAACCAAATAAAATCAATTCATATAAATCGAGTAATTAACATGGCTTATGAATTTCTTAAAACTTTGGCTCGTGCCAAAATCATTATCATACTCAGTCATCAGGGATACCTTGGCTGCGGGCTATCCCAAACCGAGTCCGCCAAAGCTATTAATAAGTTATGTACTCATAAATCATGTTTTTATTTTGAAAATATAGTCGTTCCTTAACGTTGGCTAAGTTCACCCTCACGTGGTGGTTTGGAGTGAAGTGAACTCTAAAAGTTATACCTCGGGAGTTACCCTACTCGCCTCTCCAACCAAGGTAAGAATATGACCAGGTTCTATACCCCTCTAATAGGCTAGTCCATAGAACCAGCCCACTGCAGCAAGCTAAACCCACCATACAATAAAATTTACAACAGCATGACATGGCAATTTTATCATTATCCAGCCTATCAAGGCAAACAACAGTTTATACATTTCAACACAAATACCAATTCAGCCATTCATGCCAATATTTTCATAAGCCAATCAATTAGAATCATAAATTCACAATACATAAAATGGTCTCCAATTACTCTATTTGAAAAGCCATTATTCAATTTTAAAACAATTTTATGAAATCATTTAATTAAATCACATTTGGTTTATAAAATCGAAAAATTAATCATTTAATTCATTTTTCGTGAAATTAACAAAATCGGATAAAAACCACTTTAGCTAATTAAGACGATAGTAAGGTTACTCACAGTACTAGGAGTTCGATATACTCCTATTCTCAGTCTTCAAGCACAATCTCTTTACTCTTGTTAGACTGCTCACCACCTATACATCATTCGTGACACGAATTTCAATAAATTGTGTCAATTTATCATAAATTATTTCAGGCTCTATAAATCTATATGAATGCACGAAATGTGATGCAAAATGTCCGAATAGCCGTTTAAATACGATATTCGACCTAATTCGCACTATTCTCGATGTAATTGGCTAAAACCTCCAATTTAACTCCAAATCGATTTCTTTCACTTTCTACACTCCAATTATACTCAAAATACCTCAATAACTGTGAATATGATTCAATTTATCAGTCCGGACCATAAATCGAACATGTCTATACATTAGGTAAAAATTCAAATTTTCATGCCAAAATTTCCCATTAAATTTCTAGCCTCACCAATCATTAAATTCCACCAAAATATCATGAAATATCATCAATTTTAGCCTCAATATCCTCCCTAGAAAATTCGGCCTTTTATGGGTTTGTGAAGAACAAAGTAATTCCTTGCTAGATTTTCATACTTTCCATTACCAAACAACCAAAAGCACTTAATTAGCTTGAAATCTAGCAAAATCAATGCTCAAAACCTCTTCTCTCAAATTCAGCTAGCATGGGTTCATCATGCAAACTTGAGTTCTAAGCATGGAAAATGAAAAGGAAAGCATGGGTAGTGTAAATCAAAAGATAAAATCACAAAATTTTATCTTTATTAGCTTAATCCCTTGATATCCCACACTTTTTCTTCAATTTTCCCACTTAAGGTTTGTGTTCTTTCCTTTTCTCTTCACTTCATGCTTTTGCCAGCCATATGGGTGAGACTAAAAGAGTTTTAAATAGATTTTACAAAGAAATTCTAGAATAATCCAAACTTGACACATGGCATGTTTCCATTGGTCCATGTGTAATACTTATCCATTAAGCAATCTCTCTCCACCACATAAAATGTTTCAATTATCCACAATTTAAAATGTTAATGGCTGAAATCCATGGGCATGACAAGTGTTAGGTGGTGTAAAATTCTAAAATTCTAACTTTGTCCCTGTAAACTTGTAAAATTACCGTTTTGCCCCTAGGACTCAAAAATTGTCAGAATTTAAATTTTTCACCTCTCAAACTCAAATCATATTCCAATGAGTCAAATGTGGTCAAAATTTTTTTTTAAAATTCCCATTTGGTCCTCGGATGACAAAATTACCATTTTACCCATAAAACATGAAAATTCGAAATTGATTCCAATTCAGCCCTCGAACTCCAAATCATCATTTTAAGTCATTCTAGGATTTTAAAATTCTCAATTTCATCTTAAGATCTCTATTTAGACTAGTTCGAGGCTTAATTCAACTTAATAGTACCATTTGGTACAATATCGACTTTTGACGATTTTTCGAGGCTTTCCAAGTATGCAAGCATATTGACAATCACACGAAGGACATGGCAAGTACTTTATAAGGTCGGGCTTGACACATATCTTTTTCAAGTTAATTCCAATTCTCATGCTTGTGAGCACTTTTCCATAGGGTTTTTCATGCTCCTTCACTTCTACACCTCAAGGACCCTTAAAATTCTTTCCTCAACACTTTCTCTCACTAGTTGGAAATTTAGAGATAGAAAAAGAGGGATTTTCCATGATAGCTTGAGTATTCTTGAGAAGGAATCCAACTACAAATTCACCAAGGTGAGTAATGAACTAGGATTGATTTTAGGTTGTTGATAATGGCTAGTAATAGGAGTTGTGAGTTGTTTTATTGTTAAGGTTTGTTTATTTATTTCTAGTGATACTAGAGTAGAAAGAATAAATAGCTAATCAAAAGGCAATTGGAAACTAGTTAGGAATAACTAGTAGAACTTGATTTAAGAAAGAGCTTTTAGAATTATATTAATGCCAATTTGGGTTGCTAGTGATATTGTGTGTGTAGGTTCCAACAAGGCCTCACATGTCCATTTGGAGCATTAGTTGAGGCTAGAGTTAAGCAAAAGAATCAACAAAACTGGTGAGTGAACTTGCATCAAAGTATTTTTGGGAAATACATATGTGTTGGGATGAAGCATTTAAATGATTTTACTTGGTTTTCATTAAATTATGCATGGGAACAAGCCCTTGATGAAATGTTTTGATGTTGTGAAAATGTGAAATATGTAAAAAGATAAATCCATGTGCTCCTATATTATGTTGGTATGTATATATAAGAATATCTGTTGTGCATTGATGAAAAATATTGTGTGATAATGATGACCCAGCTATGTGTGATGTGGGAGTGCACATGAGCTGATGATGACCCGGTTATGTGCGAGTAAAGAGTGCGCATAAGCTGATGATGGCCTGGCTATGTGCAAGTAGGGAGTGCACATAAGCCGATGATGATGACTCGACGATGATGATGAATGAAGTGGGGTGGTGTACGTGTTTATGTATATTTATATATGTATATGTGATAGAAAGTTTGTGATTATAATATGTGATTGAAATGAATAATGAGAAACTTGATTATTGTTAATGTGTTCACTTTGATGTGCAATATGGTAGGAATGGATTTTGTGGCATGTGAAAATCCCTTAATTTGTCATCTACCCTGAATCTCGTTGTAGTGAGAATGCATTCTTGCTGCAGCGAGAAACGCTCAGGTGGTGGGGGCACAAACCAGCCCTGTTTCTCGCTGCAACGAAAAAGAACTCTCGCTACAGCGAAAATGGATTCTCGCTACAACGAGAAACTCTAGGGTGGTCCCAAAATTCTAGTGCAGTGTTTCCATTTTGACAAAGATTTTGACCATCTTCTGGTCAAAATTGGGAAAAGTGATAAACATAAAAGTTGTAGCCCTTTCTCTTAGATTTCTAATGATTAAAAAATCAAGTCAATTGGACTCCTATAGTGGGATATATACTAGAAAAATTGAAACATATGCAAATTGGGACTATTTCTCACTACAGTGAGAAACTTGCTACCATGCTTGCTACCTTGCTTGATTTTAACCTATTTTTCACCCATTTAACTTCATGGATTGATCATGGGATTTTACAACACTATGAGGTTATTAATCAAAGTTTGAAATGAGGGGTTTTAGTAAGAAATTAAATCAATTGCATTGTTTTTGAAATAAGTGCATCATGATTTCCAAATTCTTCCTATCGATTGCTTGTTCCCTTCTTATGTTCACTCACTGAGTTTTATACTCACGTTTTTAAACTTCATGTTTTCAAATTTGGAGGCAGTTGGGACCTAGATTGAGTTGTCCATGTATGCTCGCCTTCTTGGTAGGTACTATGGCATCTCAGTAGCTGTACCTTCACCCATGGTAACTCCACTAACTGTCAAGGTCTGTTACCTGTGAACACGTATATGTAATGTAATCCGCTAGTATCCATGTTATAAGTCAAATATGTATATTTGATTACTGATGCCACTAGGAGTTGGCAAACAGGTGACATTATTTTGAAATAATAAAATTGTAAGTATTGGGTCCCTATAAAATGTTACTAAAATATTTTTAGTAGAGAATTACAATATGTGATTTTATAAATGATGGTTAGGAATGATGATTGGGATTGCATAAAAAAGCTTGCTTGGGCTTAATGGGCTATGCCCATGGGCCCATGCGCTGGTTATGGACCAAGATTTGGGCTGTGACAACTTCTCTTTCACTTTAAATCCAATATTAATATTTTAATAATATTTTATTAATAAAATATTATTTTATTCTAAAATTCTCCACTTGTCTCCTTGGGACCCAAAATGTCTCACTTTGTCCTAGTTCACTTCCAAATCACCTTTTAACTCTCTAATTCATCCTCGATAAAAGTATTATTATTTTATTATTATTTTCTCATGTATGAAATATTTTATTCCAAAATATTCCTTACACTTGTCACCGCTCTTTGGCACTTAAATTTACATCAATTAACCTTTGGTCTTCTCAATAAAGTCTCATTGATTTCTATACGAGGCTACGGGGTGTTACAGGATAACATTCGCTTCACGTTTCCCAATGCAAACATCCAATTATGTTAGGTTTCAACCATAAAGTCCAAATATTTCAATTTGTAATCATTTAGAAGATTACAAATGAATTAATATATCGTTCAAAGTGAGTAACAAAGCATTTGATGGCATGATTAACTTAAAATAGTCTTTTCTTGCCAATAGATACTGGCCACTTCACGTTTTCGAATTGAAACATCCAATTGTGATAGGTTTTAACAATAATGTCACGACCCAATTTCCCGAGCCATGACCGGCGCATGAACTCAATGAGCATAGCTCACTAAGCCCAAGCAAGCCTATCCATTTACCTTTGCTTAACAAATTTATCATATCATGCATACACACACACTTTTTCCCGGGTGTGAACATAGCCAAAACACAATGGCATTATCGATAATAATATACATGCACTATACCAGTCATGTATTTAGCAATTTACATTGCATACACATATTCACATTGTTAGATTGTATTCACAATACAAAAGGACCCATGACTTCTAGCGGAGACATTTACAATAAAAGGGATTACTATCGAATGCCAGACACATACCTAGGAGATGCACTACGGGGACACCTCGATCTAGGGTCCAACAGTCACCTAATCTGAAAACATGAATTTTATAAAACGTGAGTACAATACTCAGTGAGTGAACAAGAAGGGAACAAGCATACCATAAGGAATGTTTATCGAAATCATGATGCATTCATTTTTTCAAAATCATACAATTGTTTTAGCTCCTTTAAACCCCTCATGTAAACCCCACATGAGTAAATCACTTTACAAAAATCCATGCTCAACTATGGTACCAAAGAAATGGGAAATATGGCAAAAACCCACAAGTTAGAAAAATGGACAAAAAGTTTCTCGCTGTAGCGAACTTCATTCTCACTGCAGCGAGAACCAAAACATCAAGGAAAAAGTCTCATTTTTCCCTTAAAACAAGTCATCTTGCTAAAATAATAATAGCAACATGTAACACATGTAAACTTCCAAATTTCAACAAAACAAATGCTTACATATTTGCATTTACAACCATATACCCATCATCAACATGCACACCATCCCATCATCATCATCTCATATGCAACGGCTTATGCGCATATAGCCGGGTCAACAACGGCTTATGTGCACTCCCACTCACACATAGCTGGGTTAACAACTGCTTATGTGCACTCTTACTCTCACATAGCCAGGTCAACAATGGCTTATGTGCACTCCTACTCGCACATAGCCGGGTCCAAATCAACATGCAAAGAAGCATGACACATAATCCACTCACCGGTATTAGGAGTAGAAATACTCTTATTTTCAGTCAACGGGTACAATCCTTTACCCGTATCCAATGGCTCACCACCTAGCCATAATCCATGACACATAATCCAATTAAATTGTGGCTAACAGTCATAAGCTATTTCAGGCTCGATATATATATGATATGAAATGAAAAATGCACGGGTAGCCATTTTAGACCCGGTATTGGCCTAAGTCGATTTTTCATCCGATAAATAGACCAATGCGTCCAATTTAACTCCAAATTAATCCATTTCTCCTCTAATACCTTAGTTTACCACATACCATTTAAATAAAGTAAAATTTAGCATTAGAACCCTCACAATTCCTTATAGAAAAATTCAGTAATTTGGTGCACTAGCACCGAAATTTTTCTACATAACCGTTTCACCTTAATTCATCATATTTCCAAGGCATTTTCCTTGAAATAAAAACAATCCCCCATTGATATTCAACCCTCATGGTTCGACCAACAAGGAACCCTAGAGAAATTGAATATTTCTTTTGTGTTTTTGTTCATAACCATGCTTAACTATCCCTAAACACTAACATAGTCTAAAATCAAATTATTCCAACAATAATTCCTCTTCCATACCCATTTTTCAGAATTGAATTCATTATGATAACTCAATATTCAACCATGGAAATCAAGAAAAAAAGCATGGGTAAGCTAGGTATCAAGGAGAATTAAAGAAATTTTAACTTACCTAGCTTGTTTCCTTGATTTCTCCACTTTTTCTTTGAATTTCCACCTAGGTTTTCTTGTTTTTCCCTTTGTTCTTCCTTTTTTCTTGTTGCTGGTTGCCTAGGCAGAATATGGTGAGAGAATTGGGGATTTAATGGGCTGATTTCTATAGAAAATAATAAAATAATCAAGCATGCCACATGTCACGTGCTTATTGGCCCAATTTTTTTAACTTTTTGACTTTTTCTTCTTAATTTTCCACCACAAATATTCTGGTACTTATCCAATCCTACCACAATTAAAATCCCTTGGTCTTGACAAGTGCTGGGGTGAAAAATTTACTGATTTGCCCCAAGGATGAAAAAATTACGATTTTGCCCCTATACTCCGAAATGTACCGAAATCAGATTATTTCCACTTTTCAACCTCAAATAACACTAATATTAACCAAATGGGGTAAAAATCATTTTATAAAATTTTTCGTTTAGTCATCTAGTGGCAAAATTACCATTTTGCCCTTGTGCTCCAAAAATATCGAGAATCACAATTTTTCATTGCTAAACATCATTTTATACTCCAATAATCATAATTATATCTCATATAATTATTCTTGGTCAAATGTGATCAAGTCTTGGCTAAAAATCTCCATTTTATCATCAAATGGTAAAATGATCGTTTTGTCCCTAATCGGTCAATTTTCCTGATGGACTCCAAACTGGACCTTGAACTCCGAATCACTATTCTAAGCCATTCTATGGGTTTCAAAATTTTCAAATTCCTCTTAGAATTTCTATTTGAACTAGTTCAAGGCTCGATTTAACTTAGTTGTATCACTCGGTACAATATCGTCTTTTAATCGAGCATGACAGGGTCTCACAAATAAAGTCCAAATTTCTCAATTAATAATCAATTATAAGGTTATAGATAAATTAATTTATCACTTAAAGCGTGTATCAAAGCTTTCGATGGCATGATTAACTGAAAAGGGCCTTTTCTTTAGAATTGATATCATCCATTTCACATTTCTGAATGCAAACATCCAATTACAATATGTTTTGATCATAAAGTCCAATGATTTAGATTTAGCATCATTTATAAGATTATAAATGTATTAATAGATCATTTAAAGTGAGTAACAAAGCTATTGATGGTATGATTAGCTTAAAAAGGTCTTTTCTTCGCAATGAATGGCATCCACTTCATGTTTCCCAATACAAACATCCAATTACAATAGGTTCAAACCATAAAGTCCATAGATTTTGATTTATAATCATTTATAAGATTATAAATGAATTAATATATCAAAGAAAGTGAGTAACAAAGCTTTTGATCAAATGATGAACTTAAAATGGTGTTTTCTGGTCAAGGAATTGCATCCACTTCACGTTTCCCAATACAAACATCTCATTATGATAGATTTTAACCATCAAGTCTAAAGATTTCAATTTATAATCAGTTATAACATTATAAATGACTTAATATATAGTTTAAAGTGAGTGACAAAGCTTTTGATGTCACGATTAACTTAAAATAGTCTTTTCTTGTCAATGGATACCATCCACTTCACGTTTTCCAATTCAAACATCCAATTATGATAGGTTTTGACCATAAAGTCCAAATATCTCAATTAGTAATCATTTGTAAGATTATAAATGAATTAATATTTCATTTAAAGCATGTATCAAAGCTTTCAATGGCATGATTAACTTAAAATAGTCTGTTCATGTTAATAAATACCATCCACTTCACTTTTTCCAATTCAAGCAACCAATTATGATAGGTTTTAACCATAAAGTGCAAATATGTCTTTTAATAATCATTTATATGATTATAAATGAATTAATATATCATTTAAAGTGTGTATGAAAGCTTTCAAGGACATGATTAACTTAAATGGTCTTTTCTTGGTAATGAACAGCATCCACTTCACGTTTTCAAATGCAAACATCCAATTACAATAGGTTAAACTATAAAGTGCAAAGATTTTGGTTTATAACCATTTATAAGATTATAAATGAATTAATACATCATTTAAACGAGTAACAAAGCTATTGATGGCATGATTAGCTTAAAATAGTTTTTTCTTCGCAACGAATATCATCCACTTCACGTTTCCCAATGCAAACTTCCAATTACAATAGGTTTTAACCATAAAGTGCAACGCTTTTGATTTATAATCATTTATCAGATTTTAAATGGATTAATATATCATTTAAAGCGAGTAACAAAGCTTTCGATCGCACGATTAAATTAATTAGTCTTTTCCTGTCAAGGGATAGCATCCTCTTCATCTTTTCCCATCCTATCCAATTATGATAGGTTGAAACGATAAAGTCCAAATATTTCAATTCATAATCATTTATAAATTAATATATCGTTGAAGGTGATATAAATGAATTAATATATCATTTGAAGTTAGTAATAAAACTTTCGATCACATGATCAACTAGAAATGTTTTTTTATTTTCAAGGGACAACATCTACTTCACATTTCCCAATGCAAACATCCAATTATGTTAGGTTTTAACCATAAAGTTCAAAGATTTCAACTTATAATCATTTATAATATTATAAATGCATTAATATATTGTTCAAAGTGAGTGACAAAGCTTTCGATGGCACGATTAACTTAAAATATTCTTTTCTTGTCAATGGATGCCATCCACTTTGTGTTGTCTAATTCAACCATCCAACTATGAAAGGTTTTAACCATAAAGTCCAAATATGTCAATTAATAATCATTTTTAAGGTTATAAATGAATTAATACATTGTTTAAAGTGAGTATCAATACTATTGATGGCATGATTAGCTTAAAATGGTCTTTTCTTGTCAAGGGATAACATCCACTTCACATTTCCCAATACAAACACCCAATTATGATAGGTTTTAACCAGTCCAAAGATTTCAATTTATAATCATTTATAAGGTTACAAATGAATTTATATATAGTTTAGAGAGAGTAACAAAGTTTTTGATGGCATGATTAACTTAAAATAGTCTTTTCTTGTAATAGGATACCATCGACTTCACGTTTGCCAATTCAAACATCCAATTATGACAGGTTTTAACCATAAAGTCCTAATATCTGAATTAATAATCATTTTTAAGATTATAAATGATTTATTACATTACTTAAAGAGAGTAACAAAGCTGCTGATGACATGATTAACTTAAAATGGTCTTTTCTTCACAATGTATAGCATCCACTTCACGTTTCTCGATGCAAACATCCAATTACAATAGATTTCAACCATAAAGTCAAAAAATTTTGATTTATAATAATTTATAAGATTATAAATGAATTAATACATCGTTTAAAGTGAGTAACAAAGCTATTGATGGCATGATTAATTTAAAATGGTCTTTTCTTTGCAATGAGCAACATCCACTTCATGTTTCCCATTTCAAACATGCAAATGCAATAGGTTTGAACCATAAAGTCCAAAGATATTGATTTATAATTATTTATAAGATTATAAATGAATTATTACACTATTTAAAGTGAGTAACAAAACTATTGATGGCATGATTAACTTAAAATGGTCTTTTCTTCACAATGAATAGCATCCACTTCACTTTTCCTGAGGCAAACATCCAATTACAATAGGTTTGAACCATAAAGTCCAAAGATTTTGATTTATAATCATTTGTAAGATTATAAATGAAATATTACATTATTTGAAGTGAGTAACAAAGCCATTGATGGCAAGATTAACTTAAAATGGTCTTTTCTTCACAATGAATAGCATCCACTTCACTTTTCTCGATGAAAACATCCAATTACAATAGGTTTGAAGCATAAAGTCCAAAGATTTTGATTTATAGTCATTTACAAGATTACGAATGAATTATTACATTATTTAAAGTGAGTAACAAAGCTATTGATGGCATGATTAACTTAAAATGGTCCTTTTTTTTTTGCAATGAATAGCATACATTTCACGTTTCCTAATGCAAACATCCAATTACAATAGGTTTGAGCCATAAAGTCCAAAGATTTTTATTCATACTCATTTATAAGATTATAAATGAATTAATATATCATTTAAGGTGAGTAACAAAGCTTTTGATTGCATGATTAACTTAAAATGGTCATTTCTTGTCAACAGATAGCATCCACTTTACGTTTCCCAATCGAAACATCCAATTATGATAGGTTCTAACCATAAAGTCCAAATATTTCATTTTATAATCATTTATAAAATTGAAAATGAATGAATATATCTGTTAAAGTGAGTAACTAAGCTTTTGATGGCCCAATTAACTTAAAATAGTCTTTTCTTCTCAATAGATACCATCCATTTCACATTTCCCAGTTGAAATAACCAATTAGGTAGGTTTTAACGATAAACTCCAACTGTCCCATTTAATAATCATTTATAAAATTATAAATTTATTAATGTATCATTTAAAGCATGAATCAAAGCTTTTGACAGCATGATTAAGTTAAAATGATCATTTCTTCCCAATTGATGGCATCCATTTCACGTTTCTCGATGCAAATATCCAATTACAAAGGTTTAAATCATAAAGTCCAATGATTTTGATTTATAATCGTACATAAGATTATAAATGAATTATTACATTATTTAAATAGAGTAACAAAGCTATTGATGGCATGATTAACTTAAAATGGTCTTTTCTTCACAATGAGTCACATCCACATCATATTGCTTGATGCAAACATCCAATTACAATATGTTTGAACCATAAAGGCCAAAGATTTTGATTTGTAATCATTTATAAAATTGTAAATGAATTAATATATCATTGAAAGTAAGTAACAAAGCTTTCAATCACATGATTAACTTAAAATGGTCTTTTCTTCTCAAGGGATAGCATCTACTTCACATTTTCTAATGCAAACATCCAATTATGTTAGGTTTTAACCATAAAGTCCAAAGATTTCAATTTATAATCATTTATAATATTGAAAATGAACTAATATATCATTCAATGTGAGTGACAAAGCTTTCGATGGCACGATTAACTTAAAATATTCTTTTCTTTTCAATGGATACCATCCACTTCATGTTTTCCAATTCAAACATCCAATTGTAATATGTGTCATCCATGAAGTCCAAATATATCAATTAATAGTAATTTATAAGATTATAAATGAATTAATACATCATTTAAAGTGAGTAACAAAGCTATTGATGGCATGATTAGCTTAAAATGGTCTTTTCGTGTCAAGGGATAGCATCCACTTCACATTTCCCAATGCAAACATCCAATTATGATAGGTTTTAACCATAAAGTCCAAGGATTTCAATTTATAATGATTTATAAAATTACAAATGAATTTATATATCATTCAAAGTGAGTAACAAAGTTTTCAACAGCACAATTAACTTAAAATAGTCTTTTCTTGTTAATGGATACCATCCACTTCACATTTCCCAATTCAAACGTCCAGTTATGATAGGGTTTGACCATAAAGTCTCAATATTTAATAAATACTCATTTATAACATTATAAATGAATTAATATATCATTTGAAGCATGTATCAATGCTTTCGATGGCATGATTATCTTAAAATGGTCATTTCTTGTCAATTGATAGCATCCACTTCATGTTTGCAAATGCAAACATCCAATTACAATAGGTTTTGGTCATAAAGTACAAAGATTTTGATTTGTAATCATTTATATGATTATAAATGACTGAATTCATCATTTAAAATGAGTAAGACAGCTATAGATGGCGCGATTAAATTAAAATGGTCTTTTTGTCACAATGAATAGCATCCACTTCAAATTTTTTGATGCAAGCATCCAATTATAATAGGTTTGAACCATAAAGTCCAAAGATATTGATTTATAATTATTTATAAGATTATAAATGAATTAATATATCATTTAAAGTGAGTAACAAGGCTTTCAAATGCATGATTAACTTAAAATGGTCTTTTCTTGTCAAGGGATAGCATCCATTTTACGTTTTCCAATATTAACATCCAATTATGTTAGGTTTAACCATAAAGTCCAAAGATTTCAATTTATAATCATTTATAAGATTACAAATGAATTTATATATTGTTCAAAGTGACTAACAAAGTTTTCGATGGCACGATTGTCTTAAATAATTTTTTCTTGTCAATGGATACCATCCACTTCATGTTTCCCAATTCAAACATCCAATTATGATAGGATTTAACCATAAAGTCCAAATATATCAATTAATAACCATATATGAATTAATATATCATTTGAAGCATGTATCAAAGCTTTTGATGCCAGGATTAACTTAAAATGGTGTTTTCTTCTCAATTGATAGCTTTCACTTCACATTTACGAACGCAAACATCCAATTATAATAAGTTTTGATCATAAAGACCAAAGATTTTGATTTATAATTATATATAAGATCATAAATGAATTAATACACCATTTAAAGTGAGTAACAAAGTTATTGCTGGCATGATTAACTTAAAATGGTCTTTTCTTCACAATAAACAACATCTACTTCATGTTTCCTTATGCAAACATCCAAATACAATAGGTTTAAACCATAAAGTCCAAAGATATTGATTTATAATCATTTAGAAGATTATAAATGAATTATTACATTATTTAAAATGAGTAACAAAACTATTGATAGCATGATTAACTTAAAATGGTCTTTTCTTCATAACGAATAGCATTCACTTCACGTTTCCTGATGCAAACATCCAATTACAATAGGTTTGAACCATAAAGTCCAAAGATTTCTATTTATAGTCATTTGAAAGATTATAAATGAATTAATATATCATTTAAGGTGAGTAACAAAGATTTGGATTGCATGATTAACTTAAAATGGTCATTTCTTGTCAAGGGATCGCATCAATTTCATGTTTCCCAATCCAAACATCCAATTATGATAGGTTTTAACCATAAAGTACAAAGATTTTAATTTATAATCATTTATAATATTAAAAATGAACTAATATATCGTTCGAAGCGAGTGACAAAGGTTTTGATGGCACGATTAACTTAAAATATTCTTTTCTTTTTAACGGATACCATCCACTTCACATTTTCTAATTCAAACATCCAATTATGATATGTTTTATCCATGAATTCCAAATATCTCAATTAATAATCGTTAATGAGATCATAAATGAATTAATACATCATTTAAAGTGAGTAACAAAGCTATTGATGGCATGATTAGCTTAAAATGGTCTTTTCTTGTCAAAGGATAGCATCCACTTCACATTTCCCAATGCAAACATCCAATTATGATAGGTTTTAACCATAAAGACAACAGATTTTAATTTATAATCATTTATAAGATTACAAATAAATTTATATTCGTTCAAAGTGAGTAACAAAGTTTTCGATGGCATGATT
The DNA here is from genome assembly GCF_000208745.1 of Theobroma cacao. Lineage (NCBI taxonomy): Eukaryota > Viridiplantae > Streptophyta > Magnoliopsida > Malvales > Malvaceae > Theobroma > Theobroma cacao. The sequence continues at coordinate 20,939,215 of NC_030851.1, read as the reverse complement.
AATTTAAAATAGTCTTTTCTTGTCAATGGATAACATCCACTTCACGTTTCCCAATTCAAACATCCAATTATGATAGGTTTTAACCATAACACCCAAATATCTTAATTAAAAATCATTTATAAGATTATATATGAATTAATTTATCATTTGAAGCATGCATCAATGCTTTCGATGGCATGATTAACTTAAAATGGCCTTTTCTTCACAATGAACAACATCCACTTCATGTTTCCTTATACAAATATCCAATTACAATAGCTTTAAACCATAAAGTTCAATGATTTGGATATAAAATCATTTATAAGATTATAAATGAATTATTACATTATTTAAAGGGAGTAACAAAGCTATTGATGGCATGGTTAACTTAAATTGGTCTTTTCTTCACAATTAGCAGCATCCACATCACGTTGCTCAATACAAACATCCAATTACATTTGGTTTGAACCATCAAGTCCAAAGATTTTGATTTATATTCATTTGTAAGATTATAAATTAATTAATATATCATTTAAAGCGAGTAATAAAGCTTTCAATCACATGATTAACTTAAAATGGTCATTTTTTTCAAGGGATAGCATCCACTTCACGTTTCCCAATGCAAACATCCAATTATGATAGGTTTTAACCATAAAGTCCAAAGATTTCAATTTATAATAATTTATAATATTAAAAATGAACTAATATAATCGTTCAAAATAAGTGACAAAGCTTCGATGGCATGATTAGCTTAAAATATTCTTTTCTTGTTAATGGATACCATCCACTTTATGTTTTCTAATTCAAACATCCAATTATGATATGTTTTAACCATAAAGTCCAAATATTTCAATTAATAATCATTTATAAGATTATAAATGAATTAATACATCATTGAAAGTGAGTAACATAGCTATTGATGGCATGATTAGCATAAAATGGCCTTTTGTTGCCAAGGGATAGCATCCATTTCACATTTTTCAATGCAAACATCCTATTATGATAGGTTTTAACCATAAAGTCCAAAGATTTCAATTTATAATCATTTATAAGATTACAAATGAATTTATATATCGTTCACAAAGTAAATAACTGTCACGACCCGGTACTCTCTTCGAGCCCGTGACAACCGTCGCGATGTCCCGATAAACATTCATTACCTGGAATGCCAACCGAAACCTTGCAAGGCTTAAATATCAGTTTTCTCACCTCCCTTGCGAGCAACAGTTGCTAGTATCATATTTTAAAAGATTATAAGCTATTTCCAAACCAAAACAATAAAAAAATAATTTTTGTCTCTTTGAGGTATTTTGGTCATTTTTCTCCAAAAATTTCGAAACTAGCTAATAATGTAGTATGCGAGTGCAAAACACATATTTCATAATTAAAATAGGTTTAGATGTTTAAAACATTCATTTAAAGTGAAATTATGACGTTTGAATATATTAAAAATATTCAATAAAATATTCCATTTTATTATAAAACAATTTTTATAGAGGTATCCGTAAATAATTTTTATAGCGTAAAAACAAAATAAATTCATACATACTGTAATACAGATAATCAAGGTATGTAATTTAATTTACAATGACACGTGGGCCCTCAAATGACAAAAGTGAACGAAGGCTGTGAACTTACGATTTTTGAGGAAGTAAAGCCAACTGTAACCTTCGACGATATCAGCTATCTACAAACTATCCTGAGCCTGAAATGGGTGGAGAGGGTGGTGAGATTATATAATCCCAGTGAGTAAACAAACATCATCCAAAATATCTAAAGTCGAGTAAATGGAGACGATTAAAATATTCCATCTCAATATGTATTTCATAACATAAATATTCATTTCATTTAAATAATCAACATGGCTTATGAGTATCTTAAAAGCTTGGCTCCTGCCAAAATCATTCTCGGGAATACCTTAGACGAGGCATCTAACCGAGTCCGCCAAGGTTGTTACAAATTTCGTATACATCTAAACATATTTTTAGTTTGAAAAACACAGCCGTTCCTTGACGTTAGCGGAGTTCATCATCACGAGGTGGTTCGGCGTGACGTGAACTCTAACCATACCTCAGGAGATACCCTACGCACTTCTCCGACCGAGGTACATATATAACCAGATTCCATGCCCCTCTAATAGGCTGGTCCACAGAACCCGCCCACTACAGCAAGCTAAATCCACCATACAATAAAATTTCAACAGCATGACATGGAAATTTTATCATTGTCCAGCCTATCAAGGCAAACAACAGTTTATACATTTTCAACACAAATACCAATTCAGCCATTCATGCCAATATTGCCATAAGCCAATCAATTAGAACCATAAATTCACAATACATCAAATGGTCTCCAATTACTCTATTTTCAAAGCCATCATTCAATTTCAAGACAATTTATAAAATCATTTCATTTAAACACATTTTGTTNGCACCTAAATAAAACGATATTGGCCTAATTCGATCTATCACTCAATTAATTGGCCAATATGTCCAATTCAACTCAAATTAACTCCATTTTTCTTCCAATTCTCCAAACCATCAAACACAAGTCAAATAACATAAAATTTAGCAAAATCATCTTCACATTTTCTCTTGGGAATTTCGGTCATGGTGGGTGCATAACACTACGATTTTTCCTACTTGATTTTCTCACCGTAATTCTTCATTTCCTAACCAATTCACTTGAAATAAAATCAAATCCACCATACACACTCTGTCACGACCCAAATTTCAGGCCATGACTGGTGCAAAGGTCCAATGGACGTAATCCACTAAACCCAAGGAAGCCTATTATTTATCTTACTTATAATTCCATCTAATATCACTAAGTCATATTTCATAACTTTGAATCAAAATAGTGATATAAATTGCCAACTCGTACTGGCATTACTCCTTAAAAATTTACATACAATGTCTACAACATGCATTCTAATAGTTTACATTAAGTTCGTCTATACAAACAAAATAACACTCGACTTCCAACGGAGTGACTCAGATGAATATACAGCTACCGAATGCCGAGACACCTACCAAAAGATGGACACAGGTCTACAAGGACACCTTGTCCTAGTTACCGGCTGCCTCGTGATCTGAAAACATGAATTTGAAAATGGTGAGTATAAACCCAATGAGTGAACAAGGAAGGGAACAAGCAACAACAACAAGGGAGAATTTAAAATCATGATGCACTTGTTTCAAAACATTGCAATTTAGTTCCATTCATATTAAAAACCCCTCATTTTAAACTTAACTCATTTTGTACTAAATGTTGGAAGTCCATGCTCAGATATGGTAGCAAAGAAGTGAATAATAGGGCAACAATTCGACAAGATAGGAGACAAAATAGAAAGTTTTTCATTGCAGCGAGAACTAGTTCTAGTGAAAGGTCTTCAAACCCGAGAGTTTCTCGCTGCAGCGAGCATGACTTTCGCTGCAGGGAAAACAGAGCAAAAGGAGAAACATTTTCCCTCACTCAACAAAAAGCCATCCTGCTAAACTAACAAAATCAACATCAAACTCATGAAAATTCTCAAAGTACAATGTGTCAAATTTCACATATATGTCAACTATATATCACATTCATGAGCTTTCATTTCATAACTCTAGATATGCATAATTACATAGACAAACATCAATATCATTATAATCGCTCCAGGCTCATGTATATCCCCCCACATTGTGCACATAGTCGGCACCATCATGTGCATCCCCCCACATCGTGCACAATCAGAGCTATTGTGTACATCCCCCCACATCGTGCACACGGGCACTATCATCATCTATCTCTCACGCCACCACCATCACCGGCATGTGCATTCTCCACCTCGTGCACATACATGGTTACAGTCATTATATACAATATCATTCATCATGCACAACACACACACACATATATATATATATATATATATATATATCATAATACAATAGTGCATCAATCCATAGTAATCACATATTACAACATAAAATCATTTTTCAAAAGCTTGTTTCCAAGGCACTTGTTTTCATGAAAAACTTGATAATTCATTCAAATGGGTGGCAATTACATTATATTTCCCAAAACAAGTTTTGAAGGCAATCCATTCACAGGTGTCGAAAATACGAATTTCGGGTGCACTCGGACTAATAGTCCTCAAGCGCAATTCCTTTGCCTTTCCGGACGTCTCACTACCTTGACAAATAACAAAGTCGAGGAATTTACTATATTATCCCTAAATTGATATAAACTAATTTAAATTACTAATGCTTGATTGTAAATGCAAAAATACGTCTGATTACCGCTTAATCGCGGTATCGATTAAATTTAACCGATCACCCGATTAATTGGCAATTGTGTCCAAATCACCTCCAAATTAATCCATTTCTCCTCTAATACCTTAATTTACCACATACCATTTAAATAAAGCAAAATTCAGCATTAGAACCCTCACAGTTTTTTATAGAAAAATTCGGTCATTTGGTGCACTAGCACCGAAATTTTTTCTACATAACCGTTTCACCTTAATTCATCATTTTCCAAGCCATTTTCCTTGAAATCAAAACAGTCCCTCATTGATATTCAGCCCTCATGGTTCGACCAACAAGGAACCCTAGAGAAATTGAATATTTCTTTTGTGTTTTTGTTCGTAACCATGCTTAACTATCCCTAAACACTAACATAGTCTAAAATCAAATTATTCTAACAACAATTCCTCTTCCATATCCATTTTTCAGAATTGAATTTATCATGATAACTCAATATTCAACCATGGAAATCAAGAACAAAAGCATGGGTAAGCTAGGTATCAAGGAGAATTAAAGATATTCTAACTTACCTAGCTTGTTTCCTTGATTTCTTCACTTTTTCTTTGAATTTCCACCTAGGTTTTCCTGTTTTTCCCTTTGTTCTTCCTTTGTTCTTGTTGCTGGTTGCTTAGGCCGAATCTGGTGAGAGAATTGGAGATTTAATGGACTGATTTCTGTAGAAAATAATAAAATAATCAAGCATGCCATGTGTCACATGCTTGTTGGCCTAATTTTTTTAACTTTTTGACTTTTTCTTCTTAATTTTCCACCACAAATATTTTGGTACTTATCCAATCCTACCACAATTAAAATCCCTTGGTCTTGACAAGTGCTGGGGTGAAAAATTTACCGATTTGCCCCAAGGGTGAAAAAATTACGATTTTGCCCCTATACTCCGAAATGTACTGGAATCACATTATTTCTACTTTTCAACCTCAAATAACACTAATATTGATCAACATTAACCAAATGGGGTAAAAATTGTTTTATAAAAATTCTCATTTAGTCCTCTAGTGGCAAAATTACTATTTTACCCTTGTGCTCCAAAAATACCGAGAATCACAATTTTCACTGCTAAAATCATTTTATACTCCAATAATCATAATTATATTTCATATAATTATTCTTGGTCAAATGTGATCAAATCTTGGCTAAAAATCTCCATTTTATCATCAAATGGTAAAATGACCGTTTTGTCCCTAATCGGTCAATTTTCCTGATGGACTCCAAACTGGACCTTGAACTCCGAATCACTATTCTAAGCCATTCTGTGGGTTTTAGAATTTTCAAATTCCTCTTAGAATTTCTATTTGGACTAGTTCAAGGCTCGATTTAACTTAGTTTTATCACTCGATACAATACCATCTTTTAGTCGAGCTTGACAGGGTCTCACACACTCTACATGGAAAATTCGGGCAATGATGATGGGTGATGGGAGGAAGTGAATTTTTCTTATTGGCTTTTCATGCTACACATCACTAACTAACTAAAAACACTAAAATACATTGAAATCTAACCAAATCAAACATCAAAACCTCCCTCTAAGTGTTCGGCCAACAAGGGATTCATCATGATTTCATGTGATTCAACCATGGAAAATAAGAAAAAAATGCTTAAGAAAGAGAGATCTCAAGCTTCAATTGAAAAATCTTATCTTTTTTCACTTGTTTCCTTGAATTTTCACACTTTTTCCTTGAATTTTTCCACCTAGGGTTTTGTTCTTCCTTTTTCTTGCTTCTTCTTGGTGAGGCCGACCATAATGAAGAGAAATGGGCTCGTTTTGTGCTAATTTATAAGGAAAATAATAACGAAATAACAGCTTGACACTTGTAATCTTACCATTGGTCCATTTTTAAATTCTTAACTATTAAGCTTTCTTTCTCCACCACATAAAATATTTCAATTATCCACAATATAAAATGTTAATGGATGAAATCCATGGGCATGACAAGTGTTGGGTGTGTAAAATTATAATTTTGCCCTTGGGCTACAAAATGACTATTTTGCCTTTATCCTCGAAAAAACGTCGAAATTAAAATTCTTCACTTCTTAAACTCAAATTATACTCCAAATGATCAATCTTAGTAAAAAATTTCATCCAACACCCATATCTTAACCTCGGGTGGCAAAATGACTATTTTGCCCCTAGGTCATGAAAATTCCATTTTGACTCCAAATCGATTCTTGAACTCCGAATCACCATATCAAATCATTCTGGAAATTTAAAATTCTAAATTTCATCTTAAAATATTTGTTTGGTCTAGTTCGAGGCTTAATTCAACTTAGTTGCACCACTAGGTACACTATCGACTTTTAACGATTTTTCGGGGCTTTCTAAGTATGCAAGCATATTGTCAATCACATGAATGACATGGCAATTATTTTATAAGGTCGAGCTAGACAATAACAATGTTTTTGATGGCATGATTAATTTAAAATAGTCTTTTCTTGTCAATGGATACCATCCACTTCACGTTTCCCAATTCAAACATCCAATTATGTAAGGTCCAAATATCTAAATTAAAAATCATTTATAAGATTATATATGAATTAATATATCATTTGAAGCATGCATCAACGCTTTCGATGGCATGAATAACTTAAAATGATCTTTTCTTGTCAATTGATAGCATCCACTTCACATTTGTGAATGAAAACATCCAATTATAATAGGTTTTGATCATAAAGTCCAAAGGTTTTTATTGATAATAATTTATAAAATTACAAATGGATGAATACATCATTTAAAGTGAGTAACACAGCTATTAATGGCACAATTAACTTAAAATGGTCTTTTCTTCACAATGAATAGCATCCACTTCACGTTTTCCAATGCAAATATCCAATTATAATAGCTTTTAACCATAAAGTTCAAAGATTTTGATTTATAATCATTTATAAGATTATAAATGAGTTAATATATCTTTTAAAGTGAGCAACAAAGCTTTTGATCACATGATTGACTTAAAATGGTCTTTTCCTATCAAGGGATAGCATTTACTTCACATTTCCCAATCCAAACATCAAATTATGATAGGTTCTAACCAAAAAGTCCAAATATTTCATTTTATAATCATTTGTAAGGTTATGAATGAATTAATATATCTTTCAAAGTGAGTAACAATGCTTTCGATGGCCCGATGAACTTAAAATAGTCTTTTCTTGTCAATGGACACAAGCAACTAACAAGAACAATCCATTTTCAGTCACTCATTCCATCAAAAGCCTAGTTACTCACTTTAATGATCTTATAATCTTATAAATGATTTTAAATCGAAATGTTTTTTGTTGTACTTAAAATAGATCATATTAGGATGTTTGCATAAGGAAACATGAAATGGATGCCTTCCATTAATAAGAAAAGTCCATTTATAGTCACTCATGGCTTCGAAGGTAATGTAACTCGCTTTAAATGATTTTATAATTTATAAATAATTTTAAATCTAAATCATTTTGCTTTGGTTAAAGCAGATCACAATTGGACATTTGCATCAAGAAACGTATAGGGAAAGCCATCCATTGACAAGAAAAGCCCATTTATTGACACTCATGTTCTCAAAAGCCTTATTACTCTCTTTTAAGGTTTTATAACATTATAAATGATTTTAAATCAAAATACCTTTCATTTTTGGTTTAAATCAATCAAAATTTGATGTTTGCATAAGAAAACATGAAGTGGATGCCATCCATTGACGAGGAAAGTCCATTTATAGTCACTCATGCCATCGAAAATCTAATTACTCACTTAAATAGTTTTATAATCTTGTAAATGATTTTAAATTGAAATCTTTTTTGTTTTAGGTTAAAACATATCATACTTGGATGTTTGCATCGGGAAACATGAAAGTGAAAGCCTTTCATTGACAAGAAAAGTCTATTATAGTCATTCATGTCTTCGAAGGTCTTGTTACTTGCTTTAAGTAGTTTTATAAACTTATAAATGATTTTAAATCAAAATCCTTTACATTTTTAGTTAAAACAGATTATACTTGGATGTTTTCTTTAGAAAACGTGAAGCAAATGCTATCCATTAGCAAGAAAATTTCATTTGTAGTCAACCATGCAATAGAAAGTATCGTTACTCACTTTAAATGATTTTATAATTTATAATTGAGTTTAAGTCGAAATCTTTTTTATTTTTGGTTAAAACAGATCATGATTAGATGTTTGCATTGGGAAACATAAAGCACAAGTCATCCATTGACAAGAAAAGTCCATTTACAGTCACTAATGCGTTCGAAAGCCTTGTTACTCACTTTAAATGGTTTTACAATCTTATAAATGATTTTAAATTGGAGTCTTTTTCATTTTTTGTTAAAATAACCAAAGTTTGACAATTGCATTGAGAAACATGAAGCGGATGCCATCCATTGATAAGAAAAGTTCATTTATTGTCACTCATGCCATCAAAAGCCTAGTTACTCATTTTAAATGGTTTCATAATCATATAAATGATTGTAGATTGAAATCTTTTTCATTTTTGGTTCAAACGGATCATATTTGGATATTTACATTGGGAAGCGTCAAGTAAAAGCCATCCATAGATAAGAAAAGTCCATTTGAAGTCACTCAATCTTTCAAAAGCCCTTTTACTCGCTTTAAATGGTTTTATAATATATAAATGATTTTGGATCAAAATATTTTTTGTTTTTAGTTAAAACAAATCATAATTGGATGTTTGCATCAGGTAACATGAAACGAAAGCCATCCATTGACAAGAAAAATTCATTTATAGTCACTCTAGCCTTTGAAAAACCTTTTTACTTGCTTTAAATAGTTTTATAATATATAAATGATTTTCAATCAAAATCTTTTTCACTTTTGGTTACAACAGATCAGAATTGGATGTTTGTATTGAAAAACGAAGAGCAAAAGCTATCCATTGATAAGAAAAGTCTATTTATAGTCACTCATGGCTTCAAAAGCCTTGTTACTCACTTTAAATGGTTTTATAATCTTCTAAAAGATTTTAAACCATAATATTTTTTATTTTTGGATAAAATCGATCAAAATTTCATGTTTGCAGTGGGAAATATGAAGTGGAAGCCATCCATTGACAACAAAAGTTTATTTATAGTAACTCATGCCTTTAAAAGCTTTGTTCCTCTTTTTAAATAGTTTTATAAACTTATAAATGATTTTAAGCCAAAATCTTTTTCATTTTTGGTTAAGATCGATCATAATTGGGTGTTTGCATTAGGAAAGATGAAGCGAATGCCATCCATTCACAAGAAAAGTCTATTTATAGTCACTCATGCCATCGAAAGCCTAGCTACTCACTTTAAGTGGTCTTATAATCATATAAATGGTTTTAAATTGAAATCTTTTTCATTTTTTGTTCAAATAGATCATATTTGGAAGTTTGCATTAGGAAACATGAAGCAGATGCCTTCCATTGACAAAAGAAATCCATTTTATAGTCATTAATGCCTTCGAAAGTCTTGTTACTCACTTTAAATGGTTTTATAATCTTGTAAATGATTTTAAGTCAAAATCTATTTCATTTTTGGTTAAAATCAATCACAATTGGATGTTTGCATCAAGAAACGTGAAGCGGATGCCATCCACTAACAAGAAAAGTCCATTTAAAGTCACTCATACCTTCAAGAGCCTTGTTACTTGCTTTAAATGGTTTTATAATCTTATAAAAGATTTTGAATGAAACACTTTTTTGTTTTTGGTTAAAATCAATTATAATTGGATATTTGCTTTAGGAAACATGTAGTGGATGCCATCCATTGACAAGAAAAGTCCATTTAGAGTCACTCACACCATTGAAAGCCTAGTTACTCACTTTAAGTGATTTTATAAACTTATAAATGATTTCAAATGTAAATCCTTTACATGTTTGGTTAAAACAATTACTTTTGGATGTTTGCATCGGGAAACATACATTCCATCCATTGACAAGAAAAATCCATTTATAGTCATTCATGTCATCAAATGCCTTGTTACTTGCTTTAAATGATTTTATGATTTACAAATGATTTAAAATCAAAATGTTTTTCATTTTTGGTTAAAACGTATCATAATTGGATGTTTGCATCAAGAAATGTGTAGCGAAAGCCATCCATTGACAAGAAAAGTCTATTTATACTTAGTCAATTGTTCGAAAGACTTGTTACTTAATTTAAATGATTTTATAATCTTATAAATGATTTTAAACTAAAATCTTTTTCATTTTTGGTTAAAATCTATAACTATTGGATGTTTGCATTGGGAAACGTGAGGTGGATGCTGTCCATTGATAAGAAACGTCCATTGATAGTTACTTATGCCTTTGAAAGCCATGTTACTTGCTTTAAGTAGTTTTATAAACTTATAAATGATTTTAAATATAAGTCCTTTTCATTTTTTATTAAAATAGTTTATATTTGGATGTTTGCATTAGAAAACGTGAAGTCGATGCTGTCACAGCCCAATTTTTGGGCCATGACTGGCGTAAGGGCCCAATGGGCTCAACTCACTAAGCCCAAGCAAGCCTCTTTGTATAATCTTATACTGTAATTCTTATCCCTTTAAAATCCAAGATTCATAATGTTCAAATATAGTCCCTTTGAAAACAATTCATAAAACCCAATTATGCATTCATAATGGCATCATCTACCATAATATACATATATAGCTTGACAAATGAATCTTACTATTTCACCTCAAGTATTTATATACACATAATTAGGCCTTGATCGTCAGCGGAGTGACTCTGGTCACGGTTGCTAACATTTAATGTCATGGTAAACCAACCGAGCAATGGATAGGGAGGAGCACCTTGTCTTAGGATCCAATCACCTTTAACTCAGGAAACCTAAAACATGAATTTTAAAAACATGAGTACAAACTCAGTGAGTGAACAGAGAAAGGGAACAAGCAATAATAAGGAATGGTTTAGAAAACATTATGCACTTATTTTAAAACAATGCCATTTAGTTCAAGTTCTTATTAAAATCCCTCCATCAAACCCTTGGTTGTAAAATCATTTAATGATGAAGGAACCGCATTCAGCATGAAATTGGAAAGAAGGGAAATTTTCAGCAATTATCCAAGTAAGGCAGTATAAACATAATGTTTCTCGTTGCAATAAAATCAATTTGCAAATAACGGTAAATTTTCAAGATTCATCATATGCATCTCACCCAGCTCATGTGCATCCCACCACATCGTGCACATAGCCAGATAGTATCACCATCCATCTCCCTCACCACTGTCATCACCGGCAAGTGCACACTCACCCCGCACATGCACGATTGCATTTGTCACACAATGGTACCATTTATGGCATAGTATATATATATATATATAGATATATATATATATATATCAACATTATACAAAAACATATGGATTCATCCTTTTACATATTTCACATTTCACAACATCAAACATTTTATCAAGGGCTTGTTCCCAGGCAATTTTAAAGCAAAAATTGATAAAATTACCAAATGATTCATTGAAACACGTAAACATTTCCTTAAAACATTTTGAAATGCAAGTTCACTCACCAGTCTTTATTGATGTTTCGATGGGCTCTAACTTCGACTAATGATTCAAATGGGGCTGAGGGCCTCGTTGGAACTTATCAAGCACAAAAACATCACAACCAATCCCATTTACATTAATATCACTCCAAATGTTATTTTCCCAAATCAAGTTTCACTAGCCCTTCCTATCTATCTTCCATTACCATTTGATTGGCTATTCAGTTTTCTACTTTGGTAACACTAGAAATAGCTAAACAACTTCAACAATACACAATTCATAACTCTAATTATTAGCCTTTATCAACAACTTAAAACCAATCCTAATTCATCACTCACCTTGGTGGATTGTAATGAAATTTCTTTCTAAGAGTCCTCAAGCTATCATGAAACCTTTCTTTCTNAAAACCTTTCTTTCTCTCTCTACAAAGTTCAACTGGTGAGAGAAAGTATTGAAGAAAGACTTTTAAGGGTTTGTTTAAGGTGAAGGAGTAAAAAAGTATGAAAAACCCTACAACAAGGTGTGTAAAGTATGAAAATTAAGGTTAGTTTGGGAGAGTGATGGAAGCTTGAGAGAAGCTTTTATGGAAGAGGAGAGAAATGTGAGATGGGAGGAGAAAGAAAAAGAAGTTGTTGGAAAAGATGAGATCTTTATAGTTAAAGCTTATCTAATTTCTCATGCAATTACAATAATGCCCTTAACAAGGCCACTTGTCTTCCTCCTTTTCTTATGCAATCTTTTTACTCTTTTGACATTGGGAAAAGGTCCAAAATCCTCGAAAAGAGGTCCCTTAAATAGCCCCCAAAAGCCCTAGCTCAAAAAATCCCATAAAGTTGTTATTTGTGGAAATTACGGTGAGGGCCACGACTCTCAATTTCCATCGCCCGCGGCGCTCAAAGGTTCTGCCAAATTCTATTCCTTTAGCACAATACTCTCACTTTAACAAAGAGTTTGATCACCTTCCCGCCAAAATTGGGCAAAATAGTAAACATCAAAGTTGTATTCCTACATCTTAGCTTTCTAATGGTAAAAAAATCATGTCAATTGGACTTGTGTATTAGGAGATATATTTGAAAAACTGAAACATATGCAAATAGAGCAACAGTCCATTGTGCACCTTTCTTCACTAATTGAAATTATTTTTTATCCTACTCCTATAACAACATAAAATAAATATAAATATCATAAAATTAGCATTGTTAGCCACCATATCAAGGTACGGGGTACTACAGTCTACCCCACTTAAAATGAATTCATCCTTGAATTCAAATCAGCATAGGGTGAACAATCAAAGTTCTAAAATTCTTTTGCATCACTTCCATTAGCCATTCTTAACATAAGATCTTGCCTTATGCATCATATCAACTTCCAATCTTTTATAGAATACTCGACAATGTTATAATATATAATTATGTGTACTACTCTTGTTGGATCAAAACAATATCATTCTTCATCTTATGATGGGAATTCAAATATGCTATTAATTAGGGTCACACCTTAATCAAATCATCCTTAAATCATCAATTATGCATGTTTACTTAACCATCTACAATTCCTCTATCTTGATCTTTTATCAAACCTTCCAACATTCAAGTGTTTATTTCCCCCATTGACTATAGGTCTAAATCGTCAACCCACCTCTATTTCGTTTTACATACTTCCATGCAAATTCCATTTAAACATTTCATGATACATAAGGATCAAACACTCTTTATTCATTTCATATATATTCAATATCATGGTTAATTCAAATCTGGTAACCATTAGTAACCGTATTCCCAAAAAACAAAACTCCAGTACTTTCATGATCGAGCGCTTACTAGAAAAATCTTAACTTATACCACGAGGCATTTCAATAAATCATGACATTCACATACATCCTTATGATCTTAACTAATCTTTTTAATCAATAACTCAACCTCTCAAGGTTAAAGTTGCTTAAATTTTTCCTTTAAAGTTCTTTTCCAAGTTTTATCTTGATTACTAACCATTTCTATATTTCCAATGTCATAGCTAGTTTGTTCGTCATCAATCACATACAACATATCTAACTTGAAATTCCTCAAATTTATTCCAATTGCCAGATCTCATGGCCTTGTTAGTTTTTCAATCTGAAGATGAATTAAACATTTATCTTTCCTTAAGTGCACTTTAAAATCAAGGATTCATTTACTAAGACCTTTCCGAAATTAACTTTTTTAGCCCTTTTTACCTTAAAAAATTAAATCCATAATCCTCCATTTTGAATCATGGGCTTTATGCCAATCAAGGCAGATTTTACACTTTTAATTACATGAATTCAAATGCACACCTCCACGCATAAGCTATAAACTTTTCCTTAAATCTTCATATATCAAAACTATATATTGGAGCTATACCAAAACTGATACATCATTTTCCATTACCCTTAGGATATTAAATTCATGTCATACTTTTCTATTTATGTACTTTATAATAACCTAACAATTTCTAGCTCATGGTTAAGCTAGTTCATATGCCAAGCCTCTTAGGCTATATCAAAACACCAAGTTTGATTACGATATAATAGAATATAATGAGCTTATACCAAAAGTATAAACACTTACCTTTAAGCTAACAACATTATAATCAACTTATTCACTGCCAAAATCATTGATAGATTATCTTAGTCATTATCTAGTGCTATAACCGCTGATAGGATATCATCATCGAATCAAATTATAACCAACTCTGTATGAGTTTTTTTTTTTGTACCAATATGCAACATATATATCCATACATATATATTTCCAAAAATTTTGAACTTCGAGTAGTCTTAGGCATAACCAGTTCAATAAGCCACTTGTAATACTAAAATAACCATCAAATCAAGTTTGGAATCATCTCTTCTCACGTTTAATCAAATCATACTCACCATCATGTGATGATTACACAAAGCCAATTTCGATGTTTTATTTTTCATGCAAAAACCAATCTTTAATTGGCACCATCCCTGGACACCATGTGTCTTAAAGATTGATTTTTCTTAGCCCAAATTCATTATTGTAGTATTCCAACTCTAGGTCATGTCTCATTACCAAATCTTTGCCCGTATATGAGTACTTGAATTCTCAAATCATCATTTCTTTTCTAAGTAGATCTATAAAATTCTTGTGGTGTATTTCTATTCCTTCACTAGTAGTAGTATCATTTAATCAAACCGTATCACCCTCGTTCTCTAGACATTTGAAACACAATTCAACCTTTGCCTACCCTCATCAAACACTTTACCTTGATAATTACTCAAAATAAATTAGAATTTGTGGGGGAAGCATATTTCACAATTTATGCCTTACGTCTCCAAGTATATCAAGACCATAACCTCATCAGGTCTACCTAATGGCAAGATAATCATTGCCTTAAACCAACATGTCCAAGCATTCTTATATTTGCAACATATTTTTATACTCATGTGACATATCAGTCACGAGTCCCAACTTGACTATATAGCCATTTGCTCTTTGAGCTTTAAGGTTTTCTCATTGTGAGAAATCTTTTGAATTTATCTCACCAGAATGTTCACAGAGTGGTTGTGAGTCCAAAACTTACGGTTTAACGCCTAAAGCAGTGAACCCTATCTCATTGTTAGAGTTCTATCCTTATTTGTCAATCATAGCTCCCTTATACATTTACCTTTATATTGTTTGGTTATTCACAAGCCATTCACGGCCATCCAAATTCGACCTCTTATAGCAAGTTAAGCTAGTCTATTCCCTTATGCCTTTCCATACACTTCTAAAACACTTAACACTTCCTTTAATAGGGTTCTATTGAGAACTGAAACAACCAAAGGCTTATCTTCAAAGCCACTCATAAGTTTAACAGTTCAATATATGCCCGATAGCACTTTAGCTCATTGACCTCATTGGACGATAATTTGAGATCTTCCAAGGTGTCCGTGTTCTTCATTCAGACGATACCACCTAGCTTAGTATATTTGCATTGGTTATCCTTAAACTTATTATGCTTATTATAACAACATTCATATTTCTCCCATCGTTTGTCTCACTTTTTTTTTTCACATACCCTTATATAAGGCAGTAAAGAAACTCATCAATTCATTTATGTAAATACTTTCCAAACCTTAAACTCCAATTAACAAAGCTTAACATCAAGTCCAATGACCATAACTCCACTTACAAATCCGTCCCCATGCTACTCACATCTTGTTCTTGTTCTTGCTTCCTAAACATAAGATGTTCTTAACGCTACAACGCTGCATGGTCAGCACTGTGGCACTACAGCTGTTAAGAATTTACCTTGTCAAAAGCAGTTCTCCTACCCTTGAGACTACTACCTTAATCATTCTCAATTGTATGGCTTTCATCTAAACCTATACCACAATTTACAAAACTAGCTTTCTATCACACGTATGCAATCAGAATTTTTAATCTCAACATATTTATTTCACCTTTTGTGGTTTACCAAAATCATCCTTTAAGCATATTTCACTACTAGTAATCATATTCCTTTACCATAACATTTAGTGCAAATTTGATCAAGCAATTGTCTCCAAATAACTCCTAAATACATAAATATCAAATTGTACACTACTTATGTCATGACCCGGTACTCTCTTCTAGCTCGTGACAACAGCCGCGATGTCCCGATAGATAAACCTTACCCAGAATGTCAACCGAAACCTTGCAAGGCTCTAGCATTTGTTTTTCGCCTCCCTTGTGATCAACAGTTACTAAATATCATGTTTTAAAGGAATATAGACTATTTTCAAATCAAAGACAATCAAAAAGTAATTTCTACAGCACAAGGGTATTTTGGTCATTTTTTTCCAAAAATTTTGAAATCTGCTAAAAATATAATATATGAATGAAAAATATGCATTTCATATCTAAAAATAAATTTAGGTATCTAAATCATCCATTTAAAGTGGATTTTTAACTAATAGAACTAAATAAAAATATTGGATAAAATATTCCATTTTCATATAAAACAATATTTATAAAATTCTATGTAAACAATTACTGTAGTGTAATAATAAAATAAATTCATATACACAATAGCACACAGCGCCAGGGTATACAAAAATATTTTACAATGACATGTGAGCCCCAAAATAACAAAAATAAACAAGACTGTAGACCTACAATTTCTAAGGGTGAAAATCCAAAAGCAAACCCTCGACAAAATCGACTGTCTACAAACTGCTCTGATCCTGAAATGGGTGAAAGGAAAGGGGTGAGTTTTTATAAACCTAGTGAGTAAGCAAAGTTCATCTATAATATTTAAAGCCGAGTAAATGGAGACAATTAAAATATCTCTTCATAATATGATTTATAACATTAAAACTCATTACAACCATATAAAACAATTACATTTCATCAAACATAATCAGTAAAGCTTATGACTCTCTTAAAACTTGGCTTGTGCCAAAACTCATACTCGGTGACACCTTGCATCGGGCATCCAACTGAGTCCGCCAAGGCTATTAAATTAACATATACACATAAAACATGTTTTTACGTTTAAAAACATAGCCGTTCCTTGGCGTTGTCTGAGCTTCACCCTCACGTGGTGGTTCAGCGTAAAGTGAACTCTAAACTACCTTAGGAGATACCCTTCGCGCCTCTCATACTAAGGTAAAATATAACGAGGTTTATCGTGCCCCTCTAATAGGCTGGTCCATGAAAACTCGCCCACTGCAGTAAGCTAATCACTTACCCCACCAAATCAATAAAAATTTCAGTAGCATGACATGGCTAATATGATATTACCCAACCTGTCAAGGTAAAACAAAACAATTCATATATTCCACACAAACATAAAACTAGCCATTCATGCCATCACATTGTCATAAGCCATCAATTCAACCCATATATCAAACACGAGTATATAGTCTCCACTTACTCAATTTTCAAAACCAGTATTCGATTTCAAAACAAGTTATAAATCTCATTTCGTTTAACCAACACTTCAATTTTAAAACATAATAATTTACAATTTAAACTCATTATTCTTTAAAACATAAAAATGAGTAGAAACAACTTTAGATAGTTAAGATGAAAGTCTGTTACTCACTATAACGGGAGTACTCCTACTCCTAGTCCTCGGGTACGATATCCTTACCCTTACTAGAGGGCTCACCACCTATACATAATCCATAACAAGTAATTCAATATATTTGTGCCAAACTGTTATAAAACTATTTCAGGCTCTTTACGAATGCATGAAATTAAATGAGAAGTGTTCGACTAATCACTTAAAGATGGTGTTTTACATAGGTTCAATTGTTGTTGGACTGAAATGGTATTCGACCTAACTCGCACTATACACTGTTTAATTAGCTAAAACATCCAATTCAACTCCAAATAGATTCATTGCACTTTTGGTACTTCAATAAGTCCGTATACCTCATTAGAAATCAATTCTAAGTCCATTTACTATAATTTTCTCATTATCGTTCAAGTCGTTTACTAAAGGAACTATACTTTTTGATAACCGTTTTCGATATCCGACATCACGAATCATCAAATGCGAGCTAGATAACATGAAATATAACCAAATTCAACTTCAAAATATTCCTTATAGAATTCGACCAATTAGGGTTTGATGAAGAACATGTTATTTTCTTGCTTGTTTTTCACACCGAATATCACAAACAACTAAAAACGCCTAGATAACATGAGATCTAGCAAAACCCATCCTCAAAACCTTCCCCCCTTGGTTCGACCAGCATGCTTCCATCATGAAAACTTGAGTTTCAACCATAGAAAATTAAAAACAAAGCATGGGTAAGGTAGATCTTAAGCTAAATCGTGAAATCTTACCTCTGATTGCTTCGTTTTTCGACAATCCAATGAATTTCTCTTGAATTTTTTCTCCTTAGGGTTTTTCTATTCTTTCCCCCTTTGTTCTTTGGCTTGGATGGCAATGAGAGAGTGAATAGGAGAGTTTACGTTCAGTTTATAAATAAAATTATAAAATAATAAAAACTTGACACATGGCAACATATAATTGGTTCACATTTAAAACTTAACTAATAAGGCTTTTCCTTTCCACCACATATAATCCCAAAATTATCCAAAGTATAAAATGATAATAGATGAAATTCATGGGCTTGACAAGTGTCATGGTGGTGTAAAATTTTAAAAATTCCAATTACGTCGTCGTGGACATGTGAAATGACCGTTTTGCCCTTATGCTCGATATTGAAAATTTTCACTCCTCAAATTCAAATTATGTTACAACTAGTCAAATTTGGTCAAAAATCTCATCCAACATTCTAATTTTACCCTCGAGTGGCAAAATGACCATTTTGCCCCTACGTTATGAAAATTCCCGATTGGATTCCAAATTAATCCTCGACCTCCAACTCACAATTTTAAGACATTCTAAGGTTCAATAACTCTCAAATACATCCCAAAAGCTCTATTTGGACTAGTTCGAGGCTTTAATCGACTTAATTGTACCACTAAGTACAATACCGACTTTTAACGATTTTTCGAGGCATCCAAGTATGCAGACATTCTATCAAGTACATGAATGACATGGCAAGTATATTATAGAGTTGAGCTTGACAACTTAATGTTAAGATCTTGACTTTACTCATCAATTTTTAACCGTTAACATTGATAAGATGGATAATTTACTTAATTGTTGCATCTCGCCTTTACGGCTCTAAGATCCAAATTCGTAAACTTAGGATGCGGAAGCTCTCTTTTTGAGCTTATCCAATAGTTGACATTTTCTAAGTCCCTTACCTTTGGAGAAGTCACATTTAAGGCTAATCATTTTCATCATAGCTTACATAATCCAAATAGACTCCTAAATTGATCTTTAAAGCAATTTGTGTATCAAGCTCAAATATAGGACTTCATATGGCATTTAGACTAAAATCAACATTTCTAAGTCATTTAACTTCAAGCTACTAAATCCATAGCTAACCCTTTAATCCTTTGATTTCACGCTAAGCATAGCAAAATTCACGCTCATCCTTAGAGCAAAGTTGTTTACTAGCCTTTTACTTAATGACCACATATCAATAACAACAATCACCGATTTTCACCTTTGAGTTAATTCATATACTTATAACCATAGACCATAATAGTTCAAACCAAACCTTGGAATCTCGCAATTACTTAATTGAAATCAAAACTACATCTAAGCTGCTATACACATATTCAATACGTATTAGCAGATAAAATATTTCAGAAGCCCAACACCATTTATGTATGGGCATAACAAGCTCAATTAATGTAATGCATTTACCTCTGTGCACATAAGTATTGGTTTGCAGCTCCCTCAATACTCAAAGTTGTAAACTTCAAGTGAATTACAGCCATCACTATTTGTTTCGGTCAAGTATGCCCCTTATTACCTTTATCACACATGCTCCTTTATATTGACCTCAAATACAATCCATAGTCATCTAATTTTCTTCCCATTGACAATCATAAGCTCAAGTTATAACTCCACCAAATGAATGAGTTATTACAGACCTATTAGTCCTGTTACATTTCCCTTCATCCTTAATCGGTGGGATATACCATCACACTAACCTTTTTATTAGGAACGTTTACTTAAAATCTTCCAACAACAACTCGTGTCTCGGGTGATATCTTAAACCCGGACGATGGCACCACTTATGACCTTTATATGAGGTTAGCAAAAAAGATAGGTTACTAAGAATAGAAGTTTATATAGCCTCTTGCCTATGACTTGTTCTGCAGTCATAAGTCAGAAACAATACTCTACATTAACTCTGACAACTTCGCTGATTAACACGAGAATCTCTAGGACTCAACTAAACCTAGAGCTCTGATACCACCTTTGTCACAACCTAATTTTTGGGCCATGATCGGTGCAAAGGCCCAATGGGCTTAGCCCACTAAGCCCAAGCAAGCCTCTTTGTATAATCTTATACAGTAATTCATATCCCTTTAAAATCCAAGATTCATAATGTTCAAATATAGTTCCTTTGAAAATAATTCATAAAACCCAATTATGCATTCATAATGGCATCATCTACCATATTATACATAAATAGCTTGACAAATGAATCTTACTATTTCACCTCAAGTATTCATATACACATAATTAGGCCTTCACTGTCAGCGGAGTGACTCTGGTCACGGTTGCTAACATTTAATGTCATGGTAAACCTACCAAGCAATGGATAGGGAGGAGCACCTTGTCTTAGGATCCAATCACCTTTAACTCAGGAAACCTAAAACATGAATTTTAAAAGCGTGAATACAAACTCAATGAGTGAACATAAGAAGGGAACAAGCAATAACAATGAATGGCTTAGAAAACATGATGCACTTATTTAAAAATAATGCCATTTAGTTCAAGTTCTTATTAAAATCCCTCCATTAAACCCTTGGTTGTAAAATCATTTAATGATGAATGAACTGCATTCAACATAAAATTGGAAAGAAGGGAAATTTCCAGCAATTATCCAAGTAAGGCAGTATAAACATAATGTTTCTCGTTGCAATAAAATCAATTTGCAAATAACGGTAAATTTTCAAGATTCATCATATGCTTCTCACCCAGCTCATGTGCATCCCAGCACATTGTGCACATAGTCGGACATCCCATCTCAGCCAGCTCATGTGCATCCCACCACATCGTGCACATAGCCGGATAGTGTCACCTTCCATCTCTCTCACCACCGTCATCATCGGCAAGTGCACCTCACCTCGCACATGCACGGTTGCATTTGTCACACAATGGTATCATTTATGACATAGTGTATATATATATATATATATCAACATTATACAAAAACATATGGATTCATCCTCTTACACATTTCACATTTCACAACATCAAACATTTTCTCAAGGGTTTGTTTTGAAAAAATTTTAAAGCAAAAATCGATAAAATTCTTAAATGATTCATTGAAACACATAAACATTTTCCCAAAACATTTTGAAATGCAAGTTCACTCATTGGTATTTGCTGAACCTTCAATCGACTCTAACCTCCTTAATGGTCCAAATGGGGCTGAGGGGCCTTGTTGGAACCTATCACGCACAAAAACATCACAACCAATCCAATTTACATTAATATCACTCCAAAAGCTATTTCCCAAATCAAGCTTCAATAGGCCTTCCTATCTATCTTTCAATTACCATTTGATTGGCTATTTTGTTTCTCTACTTTAGTAACATTAGAAATAGATAAACAACTTCAGAAACTAACACAACTCATAACTCTAATTACTAGCCATCATCAATAACTTAAAACTAGTCTTAATTCATCACTCACCTTGGTGATTGTAATGAAATTTCTTCCCAAGAGTCCTCAAGCTAACATGAAACCTCTCTTTCTCTCTCTATAAAGTTCAACCGGTGAGAGAAAGTATTGAAGAAAGACTTTTAAGGGTTTGTTTAAGGTGAAGGAGTAAAAGTGTATGAAAAATCCTACAACAGGGTGTATAAAGCATGAAAATTAAGGTTAGTATGAGAGAGTGATGGAAGCTTGAGAGAAGCTTTCATGGAAGAGAAGAGAAACGTGAGATGGGAGGAGGAAGAAGAAGAAGTTGCTAGAGAAATGTAAAAGCTACTGGAAAAGATGAGATCTTTATAGTTAAAGCTTATTTAATTTCTCATACAATTACAATAATGCCTTTAACAAGGCCATTTGTCTTCCTCCTTTTCTTGTGCAATCTTTTTACTCTTTTGACATTGGGAAAAGGTCCAAAATCCTTTGAAAAAGGTCCTTTAAATAGCTCCCAAAAGCCCTAGCTTCAAAACTCCCATAAACTTTCTATTTGTCGAAATTACGGTGAGAGCCGCGGCTCTCAATTTCTAGCTCTGCGACACTCAAAGGTTCTGCCAAATTATATTCCTCTAGCATAGTACCCTTACTTCAATAAAGAGTTTGACCACTTTCTCGCTAGAACTAGGCAAAATGGTAAACATAAGTGTTGTATCCCTGCCTCTTATCTTTCTAATGGTCAAAAAATCATATCATTTGGACTTGTGTAGTGGGAGATATACTTGAAAAACCGAAACATATGCAAATAGAGTAACAGTCCATTGTTCACCTTTCTTCACCAATTGAAATTATTTTTGATCCTACTCCTATAAAAACATAAAATAAATCTAAATATCATAAAACTAGCATTGTTAGCCACCATATCAAGGTACGGGGTACTACAGATGCCATCCATTAACAAGAAAATTTCATTTATAGTCACCCATTGCATCGAAAACGTTATTACTTGCTTTAAATGATTTTATAGCTTATAAATGATTTTAAATCAAAATATTTTTTCTTTTTAGTTAAAACAAATCATAATAGGATGTTTACATTGGGAAACGTGAAGCAGAAGTTATCCATTGACAAGAAAAGTTTATTTATAGTCATTCATGTTTTTGAAAGCCTTATTATTTACTTTGAGTAGTTTTATAAACTTATAAATGATTTTAAATCGAAGTCCTTTTCATTTTTGCTTAAAATAGATTATATTTGGATGTTTGCATTAGAAAACGTGAACCCGATGCCATCTATTGATTAGAAAATTCCATTTATAGTCACTCATGCCATAAAAAACCTTGTTACTTGCTTTAAATGATGTTATAGCTTATAAGTGATTTCAAATCGAAATCTTTTTATTTTTAGTTAAAATAGATCATAATTGGATGTTTGCATCAGGAAACGTGAATCATAGGCAATCTATTGACAAGAAAAGTCCATCTATAGTCACTCATGTCTTCAAAAGCCTTGTTACTCGCCTTGAATGAATTTAGAATCTTATAAATGATTTTAAATCGAATCTTTTTCATTTTTGATTGAAATCATTCAAAATTGAATGTTTGCATTGGAAAATGTGAAGTAGATATCATCCGTTGATAAAAAAAAATCTCTTGATAGTCACTCATTCCATTGAGGGCCTACTTACTTGCTTTAAATGATTTTATAATCTAATAAATGATTTTAAATCAAAATATTTTTCATTTTTGGTTCAAACTGATTATATTTGGATGCTTAGATCAAGAAACCTGATGCGAATGCCTTTCATTGATAAGAAAAGTACATTTACAGTCACTCATGCCTTCGAAAGTGTTGTTACTCGCTTTAAATGGCTTTCTAATCTTATAAATGATTTTAAATTAAAATCTTTTTCATTTTTAGTCAAAATCAACTTTAATTGAATGTTTGCATAGGGAAACGTGAAGCGAATGCCATCGATTGAAGAGAAAAGTCTATTTATAATCACACATGCAATCGTAAGCCTAGTTACTCATTTAAAATGATTTTATAATCTTATAAATGATTTTAAATCGAAGTCCTTTTCATTTTCTTTGAAATCAATCAAAATTGATTGTTTGCATCAAGAAATGTTAACAGGATGCCAACTATTGATAAGAAAAGTCCATTTATAGTCACCCATGCCTTCAAAAGCCTTGTTACTCGCTTTAAATGATTTTGTAATTTATAAATGATTTAAAATCAAAATCATTTTCTTTTTTGGTTAAAATAGATCATAGTTGGATGTTTGCATCAGAAAACATGAAGCTCAAGCTGTCCACTGACAAGAAAAGTCTATTTTTAGTCAATTATACCTTTAAAAGCTTTGTTACTTGCTTTAAATAGGGTTTATAATCTTATAAATGATTTTAAATCAATATTTTTTAATTATATCATTATAATTGGATGTTTGCATCAAAAAACATCGATTACAATTGGATGTTTGCATCAAAAAACATCGATTACAATTGGATGTTTGCATCAAAAAACATGAGGTAGATGCCATCCATTGACAAGAAAAGTCCATTTATAGTCACTCATGCCATCTAAAGCCTAGTAACTCGCTTTAAATGGTTTTATAATCTTATAAATGATTTTAAATCAAAATATTTATTGATTATGCTTCAAATAGATCATATTTGGATGTTTGCATCAAGAAATGTGAAGCAGATGCCATCCGTTGATAAGAAAAGTCCATTTATAGTCATTCATGCCATCAAAAGCCTAATTACTTGCTTTAAATGGTTTTATAATCTTATCAATGATTTTAAATCAAAATGTTTCTCGTTTTTGGTTAAAACATATCATAGTTGGATGTTTTCATTGGGAAACATGAAAAAGAAAGCCATCCATTGACAAGAAAAGTTTATTTATAGTCACCCATGCCTTTGACAGCCTTGTTACTCGCTTTAAATGGTTTTATAATCTTATAAATAATTTTAAATTAAAATCTTTTTTGTTTTTTGTTAAAATATATTATAATTGGATGCAGCTTTGGGAAACTTGAAGTGGATGTGATCCATTGGCAAGAAAAGTCCATTTATAGTCACTCATGCCATTGAAAGCTTAGTTACTCGCTTTAAATAGTTTTATAATCTTATAAATGATTTTAAATGGAAATCTTTTTCATTTTTAGTTAAAACAAATTACATTTGGATGTTTGTGTTGGAAATGCTAAGCAGATGCCATCCATTGATAAGAAAATTCCATTTATAGTCACTCATGCCATTGAAAGCCTTGTTACTCACTTTAAATGATTTTATAAGTTAGATTCAAAATCTTTTTCATTTTTGGTTAAAAAAGAGCATAATTGGATGTTTGCATCAGAAAACGTGAAGTGAATGCCTTTTGTTGACAAGAAAAGTCCATTTATAGTCACTCATGCCATTGAAAGCTTAGTTACTTGCTTTAAATGGTTTTATAATGTTATAAATGATTTTATATGGAAATCTTTTTCTTTTTTAGTTAAAACAAATTACATTTGGATGTTTGCATTGGAAACGTTAAGTGGATGCCATCCATTGACAAGAAAAATCCAGTTATAGTCACTCGTGCCATTGAAAGCCTTGTTACTCGCTTTGAATGATTAATGATTTATAATGAAAATCTTTTTCATTTTTGCTTAAAACAGAGCATAATTGGATGTTTGTATTAGGAAACGTGAAGCAAATGACTTTTGTTGATAAGAAAAGTCCATTTATAGTCACTCATAGCTTCGAAAGCCTTGTTACTTACTTTAAATAGTTTTATAATCTTATAAATGATTTTAAATCAAAATCATTTTCATTTTAGTTAAAACATATTATATTTGGATGTTCGATCAGGAAACATGAAGTAGATGCCATCCATTGATAAGAAAATTTTATTTATAGTGACTCATGCCATAAAAAACGTTGTTACTCATTTTAAATGATTTTATAATTTAGAAAAGATTTAAAATTGAAATATTTTTTGTTTTTAGTTAAAATAGATTATAATTCGATGTTTGCGTCAGGAAACATGAACCGAAAGGCATTTGTTGACAAGAAAAGTCCATTTATAGTCAGATATGCCCTCGAAAGCTTTGTTACTCACTTTAAATGGTATTTTTAGTCTTACAAATGATTTTAAATCAAAATCTTTTTTCATTTTGGTTCGAATTGATCAAAATTTGATGTTTTCATAGGGAAAGGTGAAGCAGATGCCATCCGTTGACAAGAAAAGTCCCTTTATGATTTTAGATCGAAAACCTAGTTACTCATTTAAAGTCATTTTATAACCTTATAAATGATTTTAGATCGAAATCTTTTTCGTTTTTAGTTAAAACAGATCATAATTGGATGTTTACACTGGGAAACATGAAGCAGATGCCTTCACTAACAAGAAAAGTCCATTTATAGTTACTCAATTCTTAGAAAGCATGGTTACTTGCTTAAAATAGTTTCATAAACTTATAAATAATTTTAAATCAATCAAAATCTTGTTACTTCCTTGTTACTCGCTTTAAATGACTTTATGATTTATAAACGATTTTAAATCAAAATTTTTTTTTTTGGTTAAAACAAATCATAATTGGATGTTTGCATAGGGAACCATGAAGCAAAAGCTATCCATTGACAAGAAAAGTCAATTTCTAGTCACTCATGCCTTCAAAAGGCTAATTAGTCATTTTAATGGTTTTATAATCTTATAAATGACCTTAAATCAAAATATTTTTATTTTTTGTAAAAATCAATCAAAATTGGATGTTTGCATTGAGAAACGTGAAGCAAATGCAATCCGTTGACAAGAAAAGTCCATTTGTAGTCACTCATGCCATCGAAAGCCTAGTTACTTACTTTAAATGGTTTTATAATCTTGTAAATGATTTTAAATCGATATCTTTTTCATCTTTAGTTAAAAATAGATCATATTTGGATGTTTGCATTGGGAAACATGAAGCGGATGCCTTCAATTGACAAGAAACGTCCATTTATAGTTACTCATGCCTTTGAAACCACTATTACTTGCTTTAAGTAGTTTTATAAACTTATAAATGATTTTAAATCAAAATCCATTTTCTTTTTGGTTAAAACATATTATATTTGAATGTTTGCATTGGAAAACATGAAGCGGATGCATCCGTTAACAAGAAAATTCCATTTATAGTCACCCATGCCATCGCAAGCCTTGTTACTCGTTTTAAATGGTTTTATAATCTTATAAATGATTTTAAAATAAAATCTTTTTCATTTTTGGTTAAAATCAATCCTAATTGGATGTTTGAATCTAGAAACATGAAACGGATGCCATCCATTGGCAAGAAAAGTCAATTTATAGTCCCTCATGCCATCGAAACTCTAGTTACTCGCTTTAAATGTTCTTATAACATTATAAATAATTTTAAATCAAAATATTATTCATTTTTCATTAAATAGATTATTTTTTGATGTTTGCATCAAGAAACGTGAAGCAGATGCCTTCCATTAAAAAGAAAAGTCCACATTATAGTCACTTATGTCTTTGAAAACCTTATTACTTGCTTTAAATGGTTTTATAATCTTCTAAATGATTTTAAAAGAAATCTTTTTCATTTTTGTTTAAAATCAATCAAAATTGGGTGTTTGCATCAGGAAACGTGAAGCAGTTGCCTTCTGTTGACAAGAAAAGACCATTTATAGTTACTCATGCCATCAAAAGCTTTCTTGCTCGCTTTAAATTATTTTATAATCTAATAAATGATTTTAACTGAAATCTTTTTTGTTTTTGGTTAAAACAGATCATAATTGGATATTTGTATTAGGAAGTGTGAAGTGGAAGCCATCTATTGAAGAGAAAAGTCCATTTATAGTCACTCATGCCTTCGAAAGGCTTGTTACTAGTTTTAAATTGTTTTATAATTTTATAAATGATTTTAAATCAAAATATTTTTCATTTTTGGTTAAAATAGAACAAAATTGGATGTTTGCATTGAGAAACATGAAGCGGATGCCATTCGTTGGGAAGAAAAGTCCATTTAGAGTCACTCATGGCATCAAAAGCCTAGTTACTCATTTTAAATGGTTTTATAATATGATGAATAAATTAAAATCAAAATTTTTTTCATTTTTGGTTCAAATAGATCATATTTGGATGTTTTCATTAGGAAACATGAAATGGATGTCTTCCATTGACAAGAAAAGTCCATTTATAGTCACTCATGTCTTTGAAAGCCTTATTACTCGCTTTAAATAGTTTTATAATTTTATAAATGATTTTAAACTGGAATATTTTTCATTTTTGGGTAAAATTGATCATAAATGGATGTTTTCATTGGGAAAGGTGACACGAATGCCATCCATTGATGAGAAAAGCCCATTTATATTCACTCATGCCATCGAAAGCCTGGTTACTCACTTTAAATGGTTTTATAACCTTATAAATGATTTTAAGTTGAAATCTTTTTCATTTTTTTTTGAAACCAATCAAAATTGATTGTTTGCATCATGAAACATGAAGCGGATGCCAACTATTGACAAGAAAAGTCTATTTATAGTCACCCATGCTTTCGAAATTATAGTTACTCGATTTTAATGATTTTATAATCTTATAAATAATTTAAAATTGAAATCTTTTTTGTTTTTTATTAAAATAGACCATATTTGGATGTTTGCATTGGAAAACAGGAAGCAGATGCCATCCATGACAATAAAATTCCATTTATAGTTACTCATACCATCAAAAGCCTTGTTACTCGTTTTAAATGATTTTATATTGAAATCCTTTTTGTTTTAGATTAAAACAAATCATAATTAGACGTTTGCATTGAGAAACGAGAAGCAAAAGTGTGAGACTTCGACCTTTATAGACCTGTAACTAGAAGTAGACGCTATAACACGAACCAGGGGTAATTTCATCATTTCTCATGGTGAGCTCCTGAAAGTAGCTTTCTGATGTTATTAAGGTCTAAGTAGGCCTAAGGAATAGATGAATGATGGTAAAATGAATGAAGAAGATAAAAATAATGATAATTTTCCTAGTAGGGCCAAAATGGTCATTTTTCATCTCGGATCGAAATTTTAAGTTCTCGTGAACCCGAGTACTTTTAAACTATTATGGACTTTTCCTTAGTGTCAAATGAGTAAAAAGATTGTATAAAGGAACAGATTATTGTAAATTACATGAAAATTGGATAAACTTTAACTACAAATATCATTTTTCCAACAACTTCTTCATTTCTTGTCACATCCCAATTTTCGAGCCATGACTGGTGCAAGGGCCCAATGGGCTTAGCCCACCAAGCCCAAGCAAGCCTACTTACATGATCTTATACATTAATCCATATTCCTTTAAAATCCGGAATTCGTAATGCTCAATTACAATTCCTTTGAAAACAATTCATAAAACCCAGTCATGCATTCATAATGGCATCATCAACCATTATATACATATATAGAATAGCAAATGAACCTTAATGTTTCACATAAAATATCCATATACATAAAATTAGACCTCGACCATCAGCGGAGTGACTCTGGGCACGATTGATAACACTTAGTAGCATGTTAAACCTACCGAGCAATGTATAGGGAGGAACACCTCGTCCTAGGTTCCAATCACCTTTAACTCAAAAAACCTAAAACATGAATTTAAAAAAAAAACTGAGTACAAACTCAGTGAGTGAACATAGGAGGGAACAAACAATCAATAGGAAGAATTTGGAAATCATGATGCACTTGTTTCAAAAACAATGCAACTAATTTAGTTGCTTACTAAAAACCCCTCATTTCAAACTTTGATTAATAACCTCATAGTGTTGCAAAAACCCAAGATCAATCCATGAAGTTAAATGGGTGAAAAATATGTCAAAATCAAGCAAGGTAGCAAGCATGGCAGTAAGTTTCTCGTTGTAGCGAAGTTCATTCTCACTGCAGCGAGATTTAGGCAGCCAAAATAGAAAGTTTCTCGCTGCAGCGAGAAACAGTGTCAGTTTGCATGTGTTTTAGTTTTTCTATCATATCTCCCGATACAAAAGTCCAATTGACCTGATTTTTGGACCATTTGAAAGCTAAGAGGCTGGGATACAACTTTTATGTTTACCACTTTCCCAGTTCTGACTGTAAAGTGGTCAAAACCTTCATCGAAGTGAATGCACTTCATCAGAACCTGAGAGTTTCTCGTTGCAGCGAGATTTATTTTCATTGCAGCGAGTTGCTGGCTGCCAAAACAGAATGTTTCTTGCTGCAGTGAGATGCAAGGCACCTAAGTGTAAAAAGGACCTCCTTTGCATTAAAAATCCATTTGGTGTTGCAATAAATATCAATTTGCAAGAAAATGAGAAATTCTCAAGATTCATCATGCCAAATTTCACATGCATTACAACCATAGGTCTGTCCTTTTACACATTTGACATTTTCACAACATCAAAATATTTTATCAAGGGCTTGTTCCCAAGGCACACGTTTTTAAGAAAAATTGGATAAAATCATTCAAAGGTTTTGTGCAAATACATTCACATTCCCAAAACAAATTTTGAAATGCAAGTTCACTCACTTGGCAACAACGAGATATTAAGTCGCTATTTGTTCGGAGGTGTCTCTAACTATTTTCACTGGCCGGTCGCTCGTTATTTACTCTGGCACGCCACCACAGTTCTATCTCACTTTTTTGTATTTCCTAGCAACCATCCAAATTTAATACCGTTAGTGCATCATTTCCACTCCTCTTTTTCATTCCATCATGAATTCACATTCAATTAGCTTATATCTCGACACATTTTTACCAAAGGTACTTATATTCTTTGCATTGCGTAATTCTATTAATTATAAATTTCGACAACTTATTTACGACTCTAGCACACATTTTAACCTTTTCAATGACATTTATCATATTCAACCATCATTTCCACACCAATAACCTGGCATATGGTAACAACTATAATTTACTTCCATCAAGCACTTTCTAAGTCCACATGCACCACAATTTACATTTACATGCTATCACCAATCATAACATCAATATTCATACACAACCATTTAACATGCCATCCACATAATATCTCCCAACCAATTGTTGCACAATAGTCACTATATATCTAATTTTTCCTTTCTACCTGTAAATGTAGAAATTAAAACACTTACCCATCCCTTAATGCCACGACCCGGAACCTCCCTCGGGCCCATGACAATCGCCGCGACGTCCAGATTGACACTCATTACCCGAAATGCCAACCGGAACCCCGCAAGGCTTACATATCAGTTTCTTTCCTTTCTTGTGAGCAATCATTTTTAAACATTCCATTTAAAACAATTACCGGTCGTTTCCAACTTAAATAAATTCAAAGAAATTTTTTTTTAAAAGATTTATAGACAAATATCACTATTGAAAATATTGATTAAAATATAGCATTTTTATATAAAACAATATTTATAGAAACACGTGTAAGAAATCTTTTGTAATGTGTAAGTAAAATAAATTCGTACATACAAAAATTTACTAAGTTATAATGTACAATAATGGTTACAATGACAAGTGGCCCAAAATAAACCCAATGTTGGTGCTAGAAACCTACTGTCTGTGTGGTAGAGATGTCAATTGGAATCCTCGACAAAATAGGGTATCTACAAGCTACCACAGACCTGAAATGTTTGGAAAGGAGGTGGGTGAGATTTTCCAATCCCAATGAGTAAACAGACATTATCATAAATATCTAAAGGCGAGTACAATGGAGGCAAGTTTAAACAACAAATTACGAACCATTTCATAATGTTTTCAATTTATTTCTTAAACCATAAAATATTTGTAATTTACCAAAACAGTTGTTAAGGCTTATGTCTTTTTATTAAAAACAAGGCTCAAGCCAAAACTAATCCTCGAGGATACCTTGGTCGAGGCATCTAACCGAGTCCGCCAAGGTTGTTATAACATTTACATGTGAAACATATTTTTATTTTTAAAACAAGTCGTTCCTTGGCGTTGGCCGAGTTACACATTCACGTGGAGGTTCGACGTGAAGTGAGCTCTAATACTACCCCAAGAGTTACCCTCCTCGCCTCTACAACCGAAGTAACTATATAACCAAGTTTACCTTGCCCCTCTAATAGGCAGTCAACGGAAACCCGTCACTACAGTGACTAAACCCACCAATTTTAATAAAATTTCGACAGTATAAAGTGACTTTTATTTATTTACCCAGTCTGCATAGTAAAAACAACTTACATAAATTTCCAATGCAATTTATCAAATATAGCCACATATACTCATATCTCATAAGCCATTCATAGGAAAATATATAATTTTCAAGACAGTTAACAGCCTCCAATTACTCAATTTCATAATCAAC